>NC_141818.1:49600213-49757713 GCF_982586985.1 Callionymus lyra | reverse complement strand
TCCAGATTCTTTCCAATACACACCCTTAAGAAACATAAATCGTCTTGCGTCACCTTTGCCTATTGGCTCAGCTCTTTCTTCAGCATGACAGGAGACTGCTCCATCTTTGCTTCACTCGTGAACAAAACCCCAAAGATTCTCATCTCGGCTCTTTCAGCGATACCAATGAAGTTGGAACAACATCATGTCATCTGCAAAGAGCAAATTAACGAAGCAAACTTGACCTCAAACTATCAATAATCAAATGAAAAGAATGTATTGATCATGTTTTGTGTTCAATACATCGATGATGTTCAAACACATTTACTTCAGCGAAGAAGAGATCAAACCAAACTTCCGCAGAAGATCTTCTTGGAGCGAACGCGACGGAGAAACGCTGTCTCTTCACATCAGCGTCAACCAAGCGTTTCCTCGTCGACCTTCTCCAGGGTCGGGGGTCGCGGCTGGAGTCCTTCACGCGCCGCTGCTGCGATGACTGCGACATCTGTAAGCCTCACAAAAGAGCAGGACGTCAACAGCAACAGGCGTGACAGTGTCAGCTGCAGACGACACGACAGTGATGTTTCTGTCTCACGCTTCCTCCGCATCCACGAGGGCTGAAGCCGCCGCGGAAGATTCTTGTGTCAGAAGATTAATCTCTGACCCTGATTACCTCCGTGGTTAATGGAAACACTTGGATGGCGAGCGTGGCGCGACCGACACCGAGTTAAGAATCAGAAAAACACTTGTTATGAACGTCAAAGGTTTTGAGAAAATAAACACTTTTTTATGCGTTTTTACAACGAATTAGATACATTATAACAAATCTTCTTTCATTTGTTCTTCTTGTTCTTCTTCTGAACCCAAAATTTCAAGGACACTAAAGTACTGGACAATACTACACATATATACTTGTGACTACACTATCACAACACCAGAGTCAAGTACTGGACAATAATACACATATATCTTTGTTACTACACTATCACAACACCAGAGTCAAGTACTCAACAATAATACACATATATCCTTGTTACTACACTATCACAACACCAGAGTCAAGTACTGGACAATAATACACATATATCCTTGTTACTACACTATCACAACACCAGAGTCAAGTACTCAACAATAATACACATATATCCTTGTTACTACACTATCACAACACCAGAGTCAAGTACTCAACAATAATACACATATATCCTTGTTACTACACTATCACAACACCAGAGTCAAGTACTCAACAATAATACACATATATACTTGTTACTACACTATCACAACACCAGAGTCAAGTACTCAACAATACTACACATATATACTTGTTACTACACTATCACAACACCAGAGTCAAGTACTGGACAATAATACACATATATACTTGTTACTACACTATCACAACACCAGAGTCAAGTACTCAACAATACTACACATATATCCTTGTTACTACACTATCACAACACCAGAGTCAAGTACTCAACAATAATACACATATATACTTGTTACTACACTATCACAACACCAGAGTCAAGTACTCAACAATACTACACATATATACTTGTTACTACACTATCACAACACCAGAGTCAAGTACTCGACAATACTACACATATATACTTGTTACTACACTATCACAACACCAGAGTCAAGTACTCAACAATACTACACATTCATCCCGAGTTAAGAATCAGAAAAACACTTGTTATGAACGTCAAAGGTTTTGAGAAAATAAACACTTTTTTATGCGTTTTTACAACGAATGAGATACGTTTTAACAAATCTTCTTTCAATTTTTCTTCTTGTTCTTCTTCTGAACCAAACAAGGAAACTGAAGGCGACACAAAAGTAATATTAAATTATTAGATTAGATCAGATTAGATCTGATAGACAGCATTGGTTTCATCATTTGATTTTGTGTTTATGTTGATGATTTATGATTGAAATTCCATGCATTGGTTGTTGCCAAATTATTTTTTTTTAGCAATATATTGCTTTTTATTTTGTCTTTCTTTTTCATTTGGTTTCCTGTTTTCTAAACACTTTAAAGACATGTTAGGATTTGTTATATTATTACTTTCAAATCATTATTCATTTTTATCGTAGTTCTTATCGTCTTTTGCAGCTTAAACAAGAATGAAATCCAGGGGACGACTGAGGACGAGAGGATACAGTGACTCCAGCAGCTTTTAAAGCTGATGTTTGAACATATTTTGGTTTGAAAACAAATAAAAGCAGTTAAGACTTTGTCAAGAGTCATGTGGTCTGTAAATACTACAACACCAGAGTCAAGTACTGGACAATACTACACATATATACTTGTAACTACAGTATCACAACACCAGAGTCAAGTACTGGACAATACTACACATTCATGCCGAGTTAAGAATCAGAAAAACACTTGTTGTGAACGTGAAAGGTTTTGAGAAAATAAACACGTTTTTTATGCGTTTTTGTTCTTCTTGTTATTCTTCTGAACCCAAAATTTCAAGGACAGTGAAGGCGACATAAAAGTAATATTACATTATTAGATTAGATTAGATTAGATTTGATTTGATTAGATTTGATAGACATCAGACGATAGTTTCATATAAACAAGAACAAAGTGCAAATATAAAGAAAATAGATGAAAGGAAATAACACAAGGATACAAAGATGATCTAATCTAAGTAAATATATTTATTTTAATAAAACGGAAACAAATATATTTGTGGTATCCCTTGTGTTGCCTACGGGTCAAAGGGACCAAAAGGCCTGAAAACAAATATGTTTGTGGTATCCCTTGTGTTGTCTATGGGTCAAAGGGACCAAAAGGCCTGAAAACAAATATGTTTGTGGTATCCCTTGTGTTGTCTATGAGTCAAAGGGACCCAAAGGCCTGAAAACAAATATGTTTGTGGTATCCCTTGTGTTGTCTATGGGTCAAAGGGACCCGAAGGCCCGAAAACAAATTTGTTTGTGGTATCCCTTGTGTTGTCTATGGGTCAAAGGGACCCGAAGGCCCGAAAACAAATATGTTTGTGGTATCCCTTGTGTTGTCTATGGGTCAAAGGGACCCGAAGGCCCGAAAACAAATGTGTTTGTGGTATCCCTTGTGTGGTCTCTGGGTCACAGTCACCGAAGGCACAGAAATAAACGTGTTTGTGGTATCCCTTGTGTTGTCTCTGGGTCAAAGTGAACAACCTCAACCACTACAAGTGAACTGTATATATTAAGCCAGGGAGGTCATTGACCTTGACACAGAGACAACCCAAAGGATACTACAAACACATTTGTTTTCTGGCCTTCTGGTCACCTTGAACTATAATAAATAAAAATACTTAGAAGGTTGAAACAAGTCTTATAAAAAAAAAACATTTTGATCAAGACACTGACAAAATACAGGTAAAAATGATTGGCTTGGATTATTCTTAGATATTCTTAAGATGAACATAAAATAAAATAAAAATATGTAAAAAATGAGCTTTAAAAATAAATGTGCAAAATAAAAATAAACCGTTCTTGTAACTTCAAAAAAAAACAACCTAGGAAACGTGATAAAATGATTCATTAGAATAATCATTGTAACCAAATCAGAAACTGGTCCACCCACTCAGCTTTCCAGGGTGTCCCCTCTCTCTTGGCCAGATGTGTTCTAAGATGGTGAGTGAAGTGAAAATGTGTTCACAGAAGTGGTGAAAGTTCTCTTAAGCAGGTGTAATTCCAGCTTCATCACGGCGAGAAAGAGTCGGACGTCTCTCTGCTGTTGTTGTGGCTGCTTCGGCGTCTGTCCGAACACATTTGCCTCCGACCATCAGCGCTCATTACTCGCCTGCTGCTGCTGGGAAACAAAAGAGCCAATCCGGGGCCTCCGACACATCAGCGGCTCCCCAGACGCGCCGCCGAAATTCTCCAACATATTTTTCTAATTTATGGACGGATAATAAATCAACATTAAGGCCCGGACAACGAGTTATACTTCAGAGGGAGACGAAGTGGGCCGCGGCGCCGCCAGGAACATCTGCCGCCATGATCACGTGCGAAGACGTGGTTTGTTTCTTCGCGAGAGTACGAAGAGGAAATCGGTCTGACAGCGTTTACTTCTAGAGCTTCTGAACATCTCTGACATCTATTTAACCCTTGGTGGTCGAGGGAGGTCACTGGTTCTGTACCGACGGTTCTAAATAAACGTCTTAAAAGTGTTGAGTTTATGATTCAACAGCACGTTGTAGAGAAATCAAACAAGATGTAACTTCAAGATCAAAAGATAACAAGAAACAAAATTGTGATATTGTATTATTTTTTATTTAGCTTTGATTTGTATTTTGTAGTTTACTTTACTTTATGATTAAGATATTTCTTCTTGGTCACTAGATAGAAATTTTATAAAAATAATTCAAAATGTGTAATATTTTGTCGATACATTTGTTAGCATTTTTAGCGTGCTGAGCTAGGAAGCTAATGACGTAAGCATTCCAGAAATGGACCCAAAGGCAAGACAAGGGTTTCCGTGTTAGTTGTCAAATGAAAAGAACAAAATACAAATATATTATATACAACTGAGATTCATAGAAATAGGAGGTTAGTTACGATCACATCGATCTATATATTTTTTAAGCTTTGATTTAATATAATAATTTGAAATGTGTAAAATTTTGTCCAGATGCATGTATTAGCATTTTAGCGTGCTAAGCTAGAAAGCTAATAACGTTTTTGTTTTAATTTCCCTTGACATTTCTTGTCTTCTTTAAGAAGTTTTAATGGGATGTTGAAGATATTTACTTTTACAGTGTTAGTTGTCAAATGAAATGAAAAAAAGAAAAAGATATACAACTTAGATTCATAGAAGTAAGATGTTAGTCAGGATCATATGATGACAAGAAAGAAAAACGACAAATTTAAAATATTGTGATTTTTACTTTATATTTTATTTATTTTTCATGCTTCGATTTACGTGTTATTGTTTATTTTACTTTATGATAAAGATGTGTCTTCTTGGTCATTAGATAGAAATGTATTAAATAATTTTAAATGTGTAAAATTTTGTCCAGATTCATTTATTAGAATTTTAGCATGCTAAGCTACGAAGCTAAAAAAGCTAACGTTTTTAAAATTACAGTTTTCATTTTCCACTTAATTTCTCGAGTTAAATACATGATAATAACTTATTTAAGAAGTTTTAATGGGATGTTAAAGTGATTTAGTTTTTCAGTGTCAAATAAAAATAACAAAATACATATTATATCAACTTATATAATCAAAAAAGTGTGTTGCTGCAGACAAGAAGAAATTACCGACTATATTTTTATTAAAATCTTTATATCTTCAATTAAATCAGGAATAAAACTCACATTGTTTGCCGTTTGAACTTAAGCCTTGAAGTGAAATATTCAGAGGAATATTTAAAACATGTTTTTCTTTCTTATGGTTTTAATCTTCTCTGACATATCAACACAAATACTTGGACTTTTCTCAGGCAAGTTAATCAGAAACACAAATACTTCCACGTCAGAAAAAAAAACCAAAAATTATAATAAGATAACACTGGAGTAGTATTAATAAGACGTTGAAGTATTTTTTAAGTCATTGGTTTGAAAAATTTTAAACAAACTTAATTCTATATAATAAATGTGTTGTAGCATGCAGAAGAAATGAACTACTTTATCTTTCTTTCTTTGGTGAAACAGTTCGTTTCAGAGTGTATCTCTGCAGGAGGTCGTCAACACTGAGTCTGGTGATGCTCGAAGTTTCTGCCTCCTAAAAAGAAAGGGTTTCCTCGTCAATGGCGCATTGAGTTGATCTGTTTTTCTTTTTCTTTCAATATAGTCTTTCCTAACTGTATGGTGTCTTGAGACTACTTGTTATATGACACTTTATCATTTTTGTTTTCTTCTTGTTTAGACTATTGTAAAAGTTTATTTTCGTGTCTAAACAAGAATTATCTGTCTCACCTGCAGTTCACACGAAACTCTGCAGCGAGAATTCTGAGCCGCTCTAGTAGAAGAACTCACATTTCTCTGATCCTTAAAACTCTTCACTGGCTGCCAGTTTCTTTCAGGATCAATTTAAAATTCTGGTTCTTACTTTCAGATCTATTCATGGTCAGACCTACATTACAATAAATGTGAATGTTCGTTAGCGCTCTGAGCTAACTGTTTTAGCTTTTAACCTTTCATATGAACTTGATGAGTTCTTTTTGAGATTTACATTGGATATAAAATCTGAAAATGACAATTCAAAGGTGATTAAAACGCTTGTTGGTTTCCCCGACTGCGTGAGTTTCGTGTCGGAAGTGTCGGCAGCGAAGGAAGTGTCGGCAGCGAACAAAGTGTCGTCAGCGAAGGAGGCGTTGTCAGCGAACGAAGCGTCGTCAGCGAACAAAGTGTCGTCAGCGAACAAAGTGTCGTCAGCGAACAAAGTGTCATCAGCGAACGAAGCGTCGTCAGCGAACGAAGCGTCGGCAGCGAACGAAGCGTCGTCAGCGAACAAAGTGTCGTCAGCGAACAAAGTGTCGTCAGCGAACAAAGTGTCGTCAGCGAAGGAGGCGTTATCAGCGAAGGAGGCGTTGTCAGCGAAGGAGGCGTTGTCAGCGAACAAAGCATCGTCAGCGAACGAAGCGTCGGCAGCGAACAAAGAGTCGGCAGCGAAGGAGGCGTTGTCAGCGAACTAAGCGTCGCCAGCGAACAAAGTGTCGTCAGCGAACAAAGTGTCGTCAGCGAACAAAGTGTCGTCAGCGAACGAAGCGTCGTCAGCGAAGAAAGCGTCGGCAGCGAAGGAAGCGTCGTCAGCGAACAAAGTGTCGTCAGCGAACAAAGTGTCGGCAGCGAACAAAGTGTCGTCAGCGAACAAAGTGTCGTCAGCGAAGGAGGCGTTGTCAGCGAAGGAAGCGTCGTCAGCGAACAAAGTGTCGTCAGCGAACAAAGTGTCGTCAGCGAACGAAGCACGTCAGCGAAGAAAGCGTCGGCAGCGAAGGAAGCGTCGTCAGCGAACAAAGTGTCGTCAGCGAACAAAGTGTCGGCAGCGAACAAAGTGTCGTCAGCGAACGAAGCGTCGTCAGCGAAGGAAGCGTCGTCAGCGAACAAAGTGTCGGCAGCGAACAAAGTGTCGTCAGCGAACAAAGTGTCGTCAGCGAACGAAGCGTTGTCAGCGAAGGAGGCGTTGTCAGTGAACAAAGTATCGTCAGCGAACGAAGCGTCGTCAGCGAACAAAGTGTCGTCAGCGAACGAAGCGTCGTCAGCGAACGAAGCGTTGGCAGCGAACGAAGCGTCGGCAGCGAACAAAGTGTCGTCAGCGAACAAAGTGTCGTCAGCGAAGGAGGCGTTGTCAGCGAACGAAGCGTCGTCAGCGAACGAAGCGTCGGCAGCGAACAAAGTGTCGTCAGCGAACAAAGTGTCGTCAGCGAACGAAGCGTCGTCAGCGAACGAAGCGTCGGCAGCGAAAAAAGTGTCGCAGCGAACAAAGTGTCGTCAGCGAACGAAGCGTCGTCAGCGAACGAAGCGTCGTCAGCGAAGGAGGCGTCGTCAGCGAACGAAGCGTCGGCAGCGAAGGAAGCGTCGTCAGCGAACAAAGTGTCGTCAGCGAAGGAGGTGTCGTCAGCGAAGGAGGCGTCGTCAGCGAACGAAGCGTCATCAGCAAACAAAGTGTCGGCAGCGAACAAAGTGTCGTCAGCGAACGAAGCGTCGGTAGCGAAGGAAGCGTCGGCAGCGAACAAAGAGTCGGCAGCGAAGGAAGCGTCGGCAGCGAAGGAAGCGTCGGCAGCGAAGGAAGCGTCATGGCGACGCAGTTTGGGAGTAAAGCGACTCGATCTAATCACTCATTAACCTCCATTAGACTGATAGGAGGGCGAAACCCAACGGCTGATTTAATCCTCCAAGACGAATGTGGAGCCGCCGCCGCCGCCGCCGCACTACCTCCTCGCCACGTCTTCATCGCACACTCGCACACCTCCCGTGTTTGTGTGTTTGTCATTCATTACGCTGACGCACCATCGGCGCTAAACTAGCCATGGCGGCCTGACTCATTATAAGCTGAAGGTTTATTTAAAACCTGCCTCGTTCCCAATCCACTCGCCGCCATATGCAGGCGGTAATTACAGCGGCGAGGAGGAGGAGAAGGTGAGCGTGTGTGTGTGTGTGTGTGTGTGAGTGTGTGTGTGTGTGTGTGAGTGTGTGTGAGTGTGTGAGTGTGTGAGGGAGGACTGTGTATGATTATTTTCCCCGCCATGTTTCGCCCGAGTTCTGCCTCTACTACTGAGGATCTAATCAATCTGCCGGCTATTAAGTCTGTTAATTGATAATGCATACTAATTAGGGCCTGGTCCGTTGCCACGGCGACGGCGAGACGTGAGCGTAGGCAAGAGTCCAAATGGACTTTGAAAGTAGGAAGAGCTAAAGTGAGGCCCATCGACTCTTGTCACAGAAGGAAGTCGTTGATGCTTCACCTCCACGACTTCCTGTGACACTTTCATCACAACTTTATCGACACAACCGTGTTGACGCAGCTGTTTAACAATGGATGACTTTTATTTGAATCTTTTCTTTATTTGTTAGTGAAACATTTATTACAATTAATGCATTTCCTGATGTAGCTTTGCATAGTTGTTATTGTTGATTTCTGTCATGGATGTTGTTTTTCTTCAATAAGTCAGCAGTAGTATTTGAAATAATGTAGTATTTATACAAATTTACCCACAGTGGGAGGAATAAAGATTTTATCTTATCTTATTTATTACAATTATTCTTTTTGCATTTTTACTTAATTTGTTTTTATCAAGATAAAATATGTGACATCTTAAACAAATAAACAATGGTTGCATTCAAATATTAAAATGTATTAAATGATCAAGATCCTAAAAGTTAAATAAATATCTTACATGTTACACAAATAAAATATGGTTTAATGAGAAAATTATTAATTAAATAGACGACAAACATCTTAAACATCAATACAGTTCTACCTACCTAACTACCTAAAATATTTAAAAAGAAAATGTTTCAAGAAAATTAAAATGTAAATTAAAAATGTGATAAAATTACTTGAATTTTAAACAAATAAGCATTGATTTTATTAAAATTAGATAGATAGATTTCAAACTAATAAACAATGGGTTCATGAAAAAAAATATTTAAAATTAAATTAAATTACTTGAATTTTAAACAAGTAAGCATTGATTTTATTAAAATAAATAAATAAATGAAATTAATTAGATTTCTAACTAATAAACAATGGGTTCATGAAAAATAAAATATTGAAAATAAATATTTAAAATTAAATTAAATTACTTGAATTTTAAACAAGTAAGCATCGATTTTATTAAAATAAATAAATAAATGAAATTAATTAGATTTCTCACTAATAAACAATGGGTTCATGAAAAATAAAATATTGAAAATAAATATTTAAAATTAAATTAAATTACTTGAATTTTAAACAAATAAGCATCGATTTTATTAAAATAAAAATAAAAATGATTATAAAATTACCTAGAATTCTTTGTGAAAATAAAAGGTAAATTGAGCAAATCTTTTGATTTTAAACAAATAAACAATGGCTTCATGACGACAAATATTTAATTTAATTTAATTTAAATACTTAGATTTTATACTGATAAACATTGATTTATTTAATAGATGACATCATAAAAAGGATGGTTTCATAAAAAATAAACTAACAAACAAAATTTTAATTTTGTGTATAAAATAAATAAATAACCTACATCTAAAAAAAAAAAGAAATATAATTTCATTAATTATTATTGGTTTTAAAAAGTCTTTAATTAACGTATAATATCCTTTTTTGTTCAATATATATTCTTCCGTCTTGTCGTCGATCGATAGTAAACGACGGATGAAGCTGTAAATGTTTTTTCTCTCTCGGTTAAAATTTCTATCACTGTTTTACAAATGGATTGTTTTTTTTTCCCGTGTTTGCTTTACTTTCATTCCCTCCATTTGTCACCACGCGTGAGAATTAAATGTCGTCTCACACACACACACACACACACACACACACACACACACACACACACACACACACACACACACACACACACACACACACACACACACACACACACACACACACACACACACCATTCATCAGCAGCACAGGAGCCTGAATGATGATCTCGGGGGTTCAAGGCCAAAGACATGCAGCAGGTAAATTGGAGTCTCGAGGGTCAGCGGCCGTTAATCTTTCTTTTCCTTCAGGCACTGATGTCGTTGTTATCTTTATTGTTATCTCGGCTCTTTTGTTTCCCAGATGGAGACATTCTGTCGACACGTCAGCTGGTCATGTGACCTGGAGACTGTACCCAGACTCTCGCTGCCGAGGAAATGAATGACCTTTTAGAAAAATGTTATTTAAAAATAAAAAAACAGAACTTATTTAATATGAAACTGACCTTCACAGCAGCAAATAAATAAATACTATAGAAAACGATATAAAATATATATATTTAATGGTTGAATTTAACATTTTAAATGCTTTTTTAATTGAAATATAATTATTATTTTTTATTTTATTATTTTACTTTTTTATGTCGACAGGTGTGTTGTGGCTTGGATTTACTTCCATAGTAAAATTATAAAAAAGTAAAACAACAATGCAAATACATTTTTGGGTAAAAATTTATTACAAATTTAACTTTGCTATTTTCTTACCATAGATTATGTTGTTTATTTGGTTTGTCTGGACTCAAGAGTTTTTGAAGTATTGTGTATATTTGTATAATTTTTGAAACATTGAAAACATTGAGACACAGAAACAAATACAATAAGATATTGTATCATCACTGGTGTGTCAAGGTTGTGTGTTTTAAGTTCAGCAAAAATATGTCCAAACATCAGCTTTAAATGCTGCTGGAGTCGACTGTATCCTCTCGTCCTCAGTCATAGTTGGGATCTCACAGGATTTTGATTGTTCCTTTTTCTGCGGAGGACGTAATGACTGCTTTCAGTGGCCATCTAGTGGCCAGGGGTTTCATTGCAATACAAAAATGTAAAGAAAAAAAGGAGAATATTCGCATGTTAATCATTATAATGATGTTTTTATATGAAAGTGAACAAAATGCCAACATTGAACCAGTTTGCGTTGAAAAAAGAAGTGGTTCATATTTTTGACTAATAAAGTGTTTCAGATCAATTATATATATAAAAAACAACATATTTTGGATATAAACTCATCATTTCTTCAGAGTCAAAGTGATGACAATAATGACAAAATAAATGAGGAACGATTGAACCTCAATTAATAAAAAGACATCTGGGAAAAAATATATATTTCTTTTCAATGAAAAATCACATTTTCAATATTTATGTAACATTTCTTTGTGTTGACGTGAAGTACGTAGATTTTTGGCCATCTTTTACCCTTGTGTTATCTCAGGGTCAAGGTGACCTGGAGGCACGAAAACAAATGTGTTTTAGTTATCCCTTGTGTTGTGTCTAGGTCAAGGTGAACTTGACTGGTCGTATCACGATACAGAGGCAACGAAACAATGTATTGTGATATATAGTGATACTGTAGTAATAAGTATATATGTGTAGTATTGTCGAGTACTCGACTCTGGTGTTGTGATAGTGTAGTAACAAGTATATATGTGTAGTATTGTCGAGTACTCGACTCTGGTGTTGTGATAGTGTAGTAACAAGGATATATGTGTAGTATTGTCCAGTACTTGACTATGGTGTTGTAGTATTTACAAACCAAAATATGTCCAAACATCAGCTTTAAAAGCTGCTCGAGTCACTGTATCCTCTCGTCCTCAGTCATACTTAGGAGTAATGACTACGTTTTTACTAAATGTCTATAACATTTTTTTTCGTGATCACAGTGTCCGCCTGAAAATGAAGTTTGGTTCTTTTGCTTTTTTTGTCTGAAATGATTCCCAATTATCAACGTGTACAGCGACAGAAACAGATATTCAGTAATTGAGTAAATAAGTGAGTAATAGTTATTTGTAAAGATCTTTCTAGACCAGGGTCACAAAGCGCTTTAACAAACAAAACAATACACAGTTAAAATATATACTTTAAAAGATCAAGACACATAAGACAAACACAGGAGTCCCAGAAAGTTAAGAAAAAAGCCTAAATTAAAGTGTCTTCAGATGTTTCTTGAAGGAGTCAGTAGATCATCAAACACAGATGTTTCTTGAAGGAGTCAGTAGATCATCAAACACAGATGTTTCTTGAAGGAGTCAGTAGATCATCAAACACAGATGTTTCTTGAAGGAGTCAGTAGATCATCAAACACAGATGTTTCTTGAAGGAGTCAGTAGATCATCAAACACAGATGTTTCTTGAAGGAGTCAGTAGATCATCAAACACAGATGTTTCTTGAAGGAGTCAGTAGATCATCAAACACAGATGTTTCTTGAAGGAGTCAGTAGATCATCAAACACAGATGTTTCTAGAAGGAGTCAGTAGATCATCAAACACAGATGTTTCTTGAAGGAGTCAGTAGATCATCAAACACAGATGTTTCTTGAAGGAGTCAGTAGATCATCAAACACAGATGTTTCTTGAAGGAGTCAGTAGATCATCAAACACAGATGTTTCTTGAAGGAGTCAGTAGATCATCAAACACAGATGTTTCTTGAAGGAGTCAGTAGATCATCAAACACAGATGTTTCTTGAAGGAGTCAGTAGATCATCAAACACAGATGTTTCTTGAAGGAGTCAGTAGATCATCAAACACAGATGTTTCTTGAAGGAGTCAGTAGATCATCAAACACAGATGTTTCTTGAAGGAGTCGGTAGATCATCAAACACAGATGTTTCTTGAAGGAGTCAGTAGATCATCAAACACAGATGTTTCTTGAAGGAGTCAGTAGATCATCAAACACAGATGTTTCTTGAAGGAGTCAGTAGATCATCAAACACAGATGTTTCTTGAAGGAGTCAGTAGATCATCAAACACAGAGAGGGTTCC
This sequence comes from Callionymus lyra, assembly GCF_982586985.1. Taxonomy (NCBI): domain Eukaryota; kingdom Metazoa; phylum Chordata; class Actinopteri; order Syngnathiformes; family Callionymidae; genus Callionymus; species Callionymus lyra. The sequence continues at coordinate 49,744,822 of NC_141818.1, read as the reverse complement.
AAAGCTTAGGAGCAACAGTCTGGAAGGATTTTTCTCCTCTGGTCCAGAAGCGTGTTCAGGAACCATCGGTAGATTCTGATCCACAGACCTCAGAGCCCGAGCTGGGGTGTAAGTCTGGATCAGATCACTGATGGAAGGTCTGACCATGAATAGATCTGAAAGTAAGAACCAGAATTTTAAAACAGATCCTGAAAGAAACTGGCAGCCAGTGAAGAGTTTTAAGGATCGGAGAAATGTGAGTTCTTCTACTAGAGCGGCCAGAACGCAGTTTTGTATGAACTGCAGGCGAGACAAATCCTTCTTGTTTAGACACCAAAATATATATATATATTTTTTAATGGAATCAGTTTCATTCTTCCTGTTTATAAATATTATTTTCATTCGGAAACTTCAAATTTGACCCCAGAATTGTACAGATTTCCAACCAGCGACAAAAAAATGACCCTGACTTGATCTTACGATATATTATTAGCTATTACTGTATAATTACCTATTTCTACAAACACCTACCGCTGAAGTTAATCTTGTACTTCATGCACAACTCACTTCAGGGAAACATCCTGGAATGTTCTCGTCATCTCTTTTTGTATCAAACTCCCCCCTAAACCCCCAAAACCCCCGACACCCTCCAAGAATCAACGACTTTGTTAAACGCAGACCACGAAAAAACACCAAATCACCCCTTTTTTTCCACCGTCTAATCTTCATTTTCACCTTCCTCGGTGGTTCCGTGTGTTCAGGCTGCAAACATGGCCGTGTGTTGGGGGAGCACTGGGGGGGTGTGTGGGGGGGTGTAGAGGGTGAGGGGGTGAGGGTGGGGGGGTGGAGCAGCCAGCTGGGTTGGAGGGGTAATAAAGAAGGAGAATCAATAGGCCATGCAGTGGAGCCGAGGTGCTGCCATTTATCACGCCGCCTCCATGACTTCCATCATTCATCAAGACCAATGAGGCAGCAAATAGGAAAATGACTATTTGTATCAAACACATCTGCACTCATCCACCGAGGTATTTTATTCCCATTAACTCTCCGAGTGGAATCGGCCACTTTCCGCCGCCGTTGTTTGTGTGTGTGCGTGATTCTATTTGTTCAGGCTTGTAGTCGCAGATTTGTTGGGAACACATTCATGGTGTTGTTTTTTCCCAGAGAAACAAAAAAAAAAAAAAAAAAGGAAAGAAGATCCAGGAATGTCGCCGCCAGCTCTCTCTCTCTCCTCCCTCTCTCTCTCGCCCTGCTGGTGGTGGATAATATAGAAGCCGTCACATTAAACCCTCCTTTCATTTTCCACCGTAAATTAGCGCCGACTCCGGTCCAGGGTTGAGTGTGTGTGTGTGTGTGTGTGTGTGTGTGTGTGAGGGCCGGACGCTGGTCATTATGCTCTAATATCCCATGAAATGGTGGAATTATTATGCAGCCCCTTTTATGAGCTGCCGGCGAATATTAAAGAGGGATGTTTTACGAGATATTCCACAGATAAATCAATGAGCTTGTGTTTGTCTTGAGCAGATATTTATGAGTCTCTCGGCTGGACAAACAAACCTGACGATGCTCTTCCACACAAATTGAAAGGTTTGCGAAGATTTGACGGATATTGATTGAATTTTTCTACTCGTTTCAAGGTGTATTTAGAAGTAAATTGTATTTAAAGTAAATGTGTCTCCCTAAAATAATTGCATTATCTTGAATTAGCCTCATAAATAATAGTGATAATAATAATAAATATATTATTTGTGATAATAGTTTTTGTTACATGATAACAACTCGAGTTAATTATGTTACTTTATTAACGTAATTTAATTGTATTAACATGTATCTTTAACATTTATATATAAGTCAATATAGTTCTTTTATACTGTGTTAATTAAAACTTACATTAGATTTTAAATTCAATTTTAACTTATCTTAAACCTAAGACCTTTGGGTTGATATAATATAAAACCAAAGAATATAAAGCAATACAAACATAAGGCTTTTTCTTTGTTATCAATTATTCAAATATTAAATAAAGAATCGTTAAATTCCTTAAAAATACAAAGAAAAAAAAAAATGTTATTTCCTACTTTTTTGTTTAATTTTTAATTTATTAATTTATTATATTATTTTGAATTGTTATTATTTTTTTCGTTTTAAAAAACTAGCTAGCTTAGCTGATGGATATTTGCTTCTTTTGTTAACAATTCAGATCCTCAAGAGAGTTTTTATTGTATTTTTTTAAACCTGATACTTAATAAAGAAGCTAAAAAGTAAAGGCTGAGTTATGTTTTAACTCACACTGCAGACGCTAACCATTAGCGGATAATTATTATATGATAGCACATAGCATTTTGACACAGTCTATAAGTTGAATCACAAAATTTTGATACGAGGATATACTGCAATATTCTTTTCCATGATAATGTATCGTTAATCGATATAAATGTTTATGGTTTATAGCTCAATAATTTGTATGTAAAAATAAAATTATTCAATTTTTTTGATTTTACAATTAACAAGGAAATATTCACAGCCTTTGTTCATTTTTTGTATTGCACTTAAACTTTCGGACGCTAGAAGGCGGCAGTCATTACGTCCTCCACGGCCAAAGGAACACAAAGATCCTGGCGATGACTGAGGACGAGAGGATACAGTGACTCCAGCAGCTTTTAAAGCTGATGTTTGGACATATTTTGGTTTAAAAACAAATGAAAGCAGTTACGACTTCATCAAGAGTCATGTCGTGTGTAAATCCTGGGGATGGCTGAGGACGAGAGGATACAGTAAGTCCAGCAGCTTTTAAAGCTAATGTTTCGTCATACTTTGGTTTGAAAACAAATGAAAGCAGTTACGACTTTGTCAAGAGTCATGTGGTCTGTAAATACTACAACACCAGAGTCAAGTACTGGACAATACTACACATATATCCTTGTTACTACACTATCACAACACCAGAGTCAAGTACTCGACAATACAACAAATATATCCTTGTTACTACAGTATCACAACCCCAGAATCAAGTACTGGACAATACTACACATATATCCTTGTTACTACAGTATCACAACACCAGAGTCAAGTGCTCGACAATACTACACATGTATACTTGTTACTACACTATCACAACACCAGAGTCAAGTACTCGACAATACAACAAATATATCCTTGTTACTACAGTATCACAACCCCAGAATCAAGTACTGGACAATACTACACATATATCTTTGTTACTACAGTATCACAACACCAGAGTCAAGTGCTCGACAATACTACACATATATACTTGTTACTTCACTATCACAACACCAGAGTCAAGTACTCGACAATACTAAACATATATACTTGTTACTACACTATCACAACACCAGAGTCAAGTACTCGACAATACTACACATATATTCTTGTTACTACAGTATCACAACCCCAGAATCAAGTACTGGACAATACTACACATATATCCTTGTTACTACAGTATCACAACACCAGAGTCAAGTACTGGACAATACTAGACATATATCCTGGTTACTACACTATCACAACACCAGAGTCAAGTACTCGACAATACAACAAATATATTCTTGTTACTACAGTATCACAACCCCAGAATCAAGTACTGGACAATACTAGACATATATCATTGTTACTACAGTATCACAACACCGGAGTCAAGTACTCGACAATACTACACATATATACTTGTTACTACACTATCAAAACACCAGAATCAAGAACTCGACAATACTACACATATATACTTATTATTTGTTATTAAAGTATCAGGATATATCGTAACGTTGTCCCTGTATCATAATACATATCATATCATCAGATTCTTGAAGCTACAGTTCTGTAAATGTTTTATCTCTAACAAGATAATTCTTGCTTCATGTTTTCTTGGATCTTTTGTTGTTCACAAATATAATCAATACACATCAACAAAAGACGTCTCGTGATCTTCTCTAATAAAACAGACAAAGGAAGCAGCGGCTGAAAGTGTGTCGGCTCTTTAAATGGTTCCAGAGACAAAAGTCTTGAGTGTGTCCAGACGACACTAATCTTCATCGCCCCCTCTGTGAAGGAGAGTGTAATGTTCCAAGGTGACTTAACACATCTATCGCGGCGACATTCATCAGCGCTCTCAGCTCCTTTACTGCTCTCTGATGTACGACCCTCCCAGGACTCGCACCGGGACGGCGCTGGCGGTCATTAGCAGCTGGATCTTCCTCCGACGCCCAAAGCTTCTTCTTTTTTTTTTTTCTTCTCCCCTCGAATAAATGAAAACAATCCTCGTGATCACGGTGTTTCCTCCTTTTGTGGAGCTTGTTACGGTGAATATTTGATGTGGCGTAGATGGAAGAGGCGACCGGGGTTAACACCATTACCTACTCGCTGCCTCATAATCATTACTGATTGGACAAATTTCTAAAATTACCTTCTTTATTACCAATTACATAGAACACTTAGCTTTCTCAATATCAATCAGCTCGCTGTGATAATGTGTAATTAAGTCTCACGGGCTGAATTATCTCGTCGAAAGCTAATGACAAAATCAAAAGCTCCGAGTCAAAGCGTGTCGGCGCTGATGCATGGATCAGGAAAAGATAGTTTCGAGTCCAGATCCGTCATCCGAAGAAGTAGTACCTGTCACAGTACTGTGGTCGTACAATACTCATGGTCAAAGAAGAAGGATGGAGACGGTGATAGCATTAGCTTGTGAAGTTAAGTTCATCACAAGTCATTGTGACAATAGTACTTTGTAAATACTGGTGACGTCATTGTTGCTTACAGTAAGTAAGTAAGTAATATTTATTTATATAGCGCTTTTCCAGACCAGGGTCACAAAGCAATATTCAATAAAGTATATACTTTAAAGATCAAGATAAAAACTGATAACACAACAGGAGTTCCAGAAAATCAAGGAAAAGCCTGAACAAATAGAAACGTCTTAAGATGTTTCTTAAAGGAGTCAGTAGATCCATCAAGCGCAAAGAGAGAGAAGATCGTTCCAAAGCTTAGGAGCAACAGTCTGAAGTAGTTGTGTTGATAATAGTATTGTGATGTCAGAAGAAGGGGTTAGAATTATGTTTAGATCGTAGTAATAGTTAGATAGTAGTAGTAATTGTTCTGGTTATAGTGATGTTGTTTAGTTAGTATCACTGACTAATAAACAAGTGAATGACTATGCATGATGGATTGATAGAGGGATAGTTGTATGGATTTATGATAGACAGATGAATGGTTAGATGGATAGAAGTATAGTTGTATGAATGGATGATAAATTGTTTGATGGATGGATGAATATAAGAATAGCTTGATGATAGATGGATGAATAGAAGAATAGCTTGATGATAGATGGATGAATAGAAGAATAGAAGGGTAGCTTGATGGTGGATAGATGGATTGACTGATAGCTGAATGATGGATGGTTGGATGGATGATTGATAGATGAATTGACGGATAGAAGAATAGCTGGATGAATTGATAGAAGGATAGCTGGATGAATGGATGAATATATAGATGATAGAAGGTTGAATGGATGGATTGGCAGAATGGAGGATAGCAGGATGGATGATGGATGGATGGATGGATGGATGGATGGATGGATGGATGGATGGATGGATGGATGGATGGATGGATGGATGGATGGATGGATGGATGGATGGATGGATGGATGGATGGATGGATGGATGGATGGATGGATGGATGGATGGATGGATGGATGGATGGATGGATGGATGGATGGATGGATGGATGGATGGATGGATGGATGGATGGATGGATGGATGGATGGATGGATGGATGGATGGATGGATGGATGGATAGGCACAGAATAGTGTTTAATTGTGTAAGTTTACTACACACAGTAGTGAAGAAGAAAGTGCAGCACTACTTAAAGACTGATGAATCCTTCAATAAATTCCTGGATCCGGACTGTAATCCAGAAGGTGTCAAAATATTACAACAAACAATTCATAAACATTTCTTTGCAAAATAAGTTAAATATGATCAGTTGACCTCCCTGGAGACAAACATTTAACTAGCATATCTTGAACTGCTGGTTCAATTCCTTAATGTATCTGATCTTATTGGTAATTTTCTATTGACGTGCCCTTGAGCAATAAACTGAGTGAATCAGGTGCAGTTAGCATGTAACACCAGTGTTGTTTATGTGTGTAACAAAAAAAAATACTTCCCGCTGTGTGAAAGTAATTTTCTTATTCAGGGGTGGGAGGAAAGATTCTACTCTCTCTCCAGCACGTCCCAGAATCCCCTGGGAGTCGCGGCAAAGTCACGGCCCGCACTAGTGATGGTGTGTGTGTGTGTGTGTGTGTGTGTGTGTGTGTGTGTGTGTGTGTGTGTGTGTGTGTGTGTGTGTGTTGGGGGAGTGAGTCTTTCAGATTCATAAAATTCATCGACTTCTTCACAAATGGATGAACACAATTTCCCCTCAATTTCCTCATTATGCAAATATGCCAAATATCAAATCTGGACCAATTAGGAGGCGGCGCCGCTTCAGACCCGCCGCGTCCACGCCCTGATTCCACAACCCGTCCAATAATCAGTCGACTAATTGGGAATATTTGTGACAGATACAACAAATTACATTTTGTCGGAGGGGCCCGTGTAATTCCTCTTACATAATGAGAGGAAGTGGAAACTTGTTATCACGTTCAGCGTCGTCGTGACGACGATCAAATAGATGAGGAAGAGATTCCTGCACATCCTGTCCAGAGACGCTATTTGCTATTTGTGTTGAAACTGCTTCAGTTCGCATCGATGCAGGGCTTAATAGACAGTGAGAGGCGGGGGAGACAGTGGGGGGGAGACAGTGGGGGGGAGACAAGGGACACCTTCAAAAGTTCTGCACACTGAGCATGGACCCCTAGCTAGCTGGGATGTCATTTATATTTAATTAGAAATTATCAGGACCAATAAAACAAGTTAAAATGTGTTATAATATACCTTTAAAATTGAAAATGTTCTTTTTGTTTCAAATGAAAATTCGCAAAAATGTCCAAAAATGTTTTTTTTACTAGTATTTTCTACTAGTACTTTAAGTTAATTGTATCATCAGATTTGGTTAGAGAATATTTACAACAAAAACACTTAAAGTAACAAAAGTGAGACTGAATCTTCATAATAGACCCTTCAGCAAACATTCATACTTGTAAAGAAAGTGTAGATAAGCTTGTTCTTCCTGGTAAAAATGTCCTCCTTGCGACCTTGAAAAGCACTGAGAGAGCACACACCTCTGCCAAGGGACTCGTTTTCACCCATATTGTGATGGAAACCTGATACTGTTACTTGATTAATCCTTTTTTGGCATTTCAAATATTGTTCGTAGCAATAAACACTCTTGACACACACATAAAGTACTGCGATGTGTGTGTATTGTCAAGAATCGGGAGATTCAATACCTTTTAAGATACAGTGCATCCATATCATACATATTGCAATACTGTAATATATTGAGTTTGTTTTACATAATGTAATTGTAGGAAACTGAAATAAGTTGATTCTGATTATCGTGTGTATTGGCAAGAATCTGGCGATACGATGTGTATCACGATACAGGAGCAACGATACGATATATTGCGATATATCGTGATACTGGAGGAACAACCATAAAGTATATGGAGTGTCTTTTACAAAATTGTATTGCAGGAAACTTAAATTAGTTGGTAATGATTAGGGGTGTGTATTTGGTAGAATCGGGCGATACAATACACATCACGATACGCACAACTGTAGGAATGACGATATATTGACGTTCTTTCACGTTAATTTATTGTTGGAAATTGAAATTGTGTATTTGTAAGAATCTGTTGATACGATCTGTTGATACGATACTCATCACGATACAGGGGCAACAATAGGATATATTTTCAGTACGTCGCACAACTGTAGGAACGACGATATATTGAGTTTCTTTTACTTTAATTTATTGTTGGAAACTGGAATTCGTTGTAACTGATGTTAATTGTTAAGAATCTATTGATACGATACTCGTCACGATACAGAGGCAACTATACGATATGTTGCGATATATTGCGATACTGTAGGAAAACATACATTGAGTTTATTTTAAAGAATATAATTTATTGCTTAATAAAAAATAAAAAAATAAATCTTCTGGTGTCAACGGTATCCTCTCGTCCTCATTACCGCGAGGATCTTCGTTTTTTTTCTTCAGTTTTGGAGGATGTCGAAAATACTGCCCTCTAGTGGCTGAATGTTTAATTGGACACGAGCGTCGCTGACATACATGAAGCTAATCTCAGGTCCACTGTCGGGAGTTTTGTTGTGTCGTCGACCTGTCAATCAAATCAGTCTGTTGAAAAACAGTAGGTTTTAGGTAATTATTGTGTGATTATATAAAAAATATTTTCATTTTTAATTGTTGTTTTAATAATTTCATTCCAAAAAATCAAGGATATTTTCTTTATTAATTCTTCAACATGATTATTTACTGTGTTTATAATTACTTGTCAGTTCAAAGTTATTATTTCTATATGTTGTTTATTAATGTATATTATTTATTTTCTTCCCCTCAATACAATTGTATTTTTTTTAAACATTAATAAAAACGTAAGTACAATTCAAATACTCAATGTTCATACAAGTTTTACATTTTAGATAAGTTGTAATACTGTAGGAACAAGCATATAGTTTTAGTATAACCAAAATATGTCCAAACTTTAGCTTTAAAAGCAGTCCACTGTATCTTCTCGTCCTCAGTCATCGCCGAAATCACGAGATTAAAATGTCCTTTTTCCAACATACAGTATATATTATTTTTATTTTGATTAAATATCAATATGGTAACGGAAAAAACAAAATTGCAATATTTAAGTGAATCGTTATTTTCTTACATCTCTAGAAAATTGTATTTATTTTATTATGGTTTTAATGAACCAAAGTATTTTTTACATTTTCCTAAATGTATTAATTTATTTTAATGTGAATTTTATTGCAATAACATGAAAACTGTTTGGGAATCTTAAGATGTTTGATAAGAAGCAGATGAGACATGGTTGTGTGCGCAAATGTGTGTGTGTGTATGTGTGCGTGTGCATGTATGTGTGTGTACATATGTTTGTGTGTACATATGTTTGTGCATGTGTGTGCTTGTGTGAATGTGTTTGTGTGCACATGTGTGTGTGTTTGCACGTGTGTGCATGTTTGTGTGCATGCGGGTGTGCATGTGTGTGCATGTGTTTGCATGCGTGTGTGCATGTGTGTGTGCATGTGTGTGTGTGTGCATGTGTGTGCACGCGTGTGTGCATGTGTGTGTGCATGTGTGTGTGCATGTGTGTGCATGCGTTTGTGCATGTGTGTGTGTGTGTGCATGTGTGTGTGCATGTGTGTGTGCATGTGTGTGCATGCATGTGTGCATGTGTGTGTGTGTCTGTGCATGTGTGTGTGCGTGTCTGTGTGTGTGTGTACATGTATTTATGTGTGCGTGCATGTGTGTGCACATGTGTGTGTGCATTTGTGTGCATGCATGTGTGTATGCATGTATGTTTGGATGCGTGTGTGCACATGTGTGAGCATGTGTGTGTACATGTGTGTGCGTGCACATATGTCTCCATGTGTGTGCGTACATGTGTGTGTGCATGTGTGTTTGGATGCATGTGTTCATGTGTGTGTGTGTGTGTGCATGTGTGTGTCATCTCTAATAGGGCCTCCCTGTTAATTGGCCGACAGTGTTTCCACACACACCTCTGCTAATGTTGCGCTTGCTATTCCGTCCGCGGGCGCTGCTTCCTCCTCCTCCGCGTCCCCGCGGTACAGATTGTTTCATTACAATAGCAGCAGATAATTAAGATTGTGATCAAAATGGCGACGATGTAAACATCGGGCTCCATCCCGGCGTCTTCTTCCGGGCGCCGTGGACGGCGGCGGCGGCGGCTCTCGCCCTCGCAGACATCACTCACCACCATCAGAGGCCATATTCTCCACGCGCTGACAGACGTTCCTTGTAAGTCTCTCTCCTGCTCTCATTACACTCGCTGATTAAAGCATAGATTAGCCAGCAGTGGCCCCGAGCCCCTCGCCAGCCGCTCGCTCAATATCAATTAGGGGCCGAGCCAACGGCGGCGTGTCCACGTGAACCTGCTCGCCGGGCCCTCGCCGGCAATCTGCTGCTGGGACCTGAGAGCTCATCGTGGAGCATGAGAAGCAATCAGGAGATGAGATGAAGGAACCTTTCAGTCTCAACAGAGCGTTCTTCTATATTCTCCAAGCACTTTCACAGGTCTGCCCCGGGGCTTCCTCCCAGTTGAACAAGAGACCTTAACTCTGTGACGTGGAGGATCAGCCGTTGTACTCTGAGGGTCTCATCGATGGCTCAGCTCTCTAGATTGAGTTTTATATCTGGAGTCGTGGTTTTTACAAAATATCGATACGGCGATGTATCGCGATCATTTTTTACGATACTTTGCGGCGTATCAACTTATATTTTCTTTTTTTAATAGCAACGTTTTGGGGTTTTTCTTTGGCTTTAACAATTTTTTTACCATAATTCTTTTGTGGTTTTCAGTTCACCGTGCGTTTAAAAAAATAATTCAATTTTTTAAATTATAATTTACATTAAAAACATTCTTTATATTTCAGTTTTATGTTGCAAATAACATTTCTGCCACTAGATGGCAGTTGTCATCGCGTGTTCTGCAGTTAAAGAAACAACAAAATCCCACTAGACCTCAATGATGACTGAGGACGAGAGGATACAGCGTATTGCCCCCTGTATCGTGATACTTGAAAATACACTAATTTAAAGCACTGCCTTTTGGCTCAGCTCTTCCTTCACTTTGACTTGAATTTTCTTTTTTAAATCCAGGAGATACATAAGCAAAAATCCATTAAACGCAACAAAGTGAAGTAAAGTGAAGTTTTTGTTGTGGTTTCAAAAAGTATTTAGATATTTTAAACAGCCTATAATGATAAGAAAATGACATTATATATACATTTTAAAACATTTACATGTGACATATCACACTATTAAAATAAAAATATCTGCTAAATATGATGAGTAAAATATTTTTGCAAAAACTCCAACATCCTTCCCGCGCAGTAATAACCGTGTCATGACTTCCACACGTCTGATATCTAAGTAAAAAAAAAAACTCCCTCCGACCTCATTTGCTTTTCCTCAGCGGAGTTAATTCCAGGCTTAATGAATATATGTGAATGGGAAATGAAAAGCATTTCAACCCAGCATCAGCAGGTCGTTCCGGCTCTGAGAGAATTAATTCGACGTTCCTCCTCAGCGCTGACCTCGCCGTCGCGCTAGAAATGAGGCTAATAGGAGGCGAGTTGATTCACTGACGACACACAACGCTTCTGCTGGATTCTGTCCGTCGTACGACGTCGCACTTCAGTTTAGGAAGGTTTTTAAATGATGTCGTTGGTGATAAAAGATGATAAACGGGTGGATTTTGATCATATCTGGCTCTTTTTTTAGTTATCTGGTAAAAAAAACGTTAAATTAAAAGAGAATAGAACAGAATATCTTCTTTGTTTGGTCAGTTCAATGTAATTAAGTTTAACATCTCTACACAGCTGGCAGCAAACAATACATTACACAAATAATAATAAAACATTTACTATTAAAATGAATGAATCAGAATCTAAAACAGCAATACATTAATAAATATCTCCTCCTTCGGTTAATTTGGTTCACACAGCAGACAATAGAAGCTACAGCAAGTTTCATAAAAATAAGACAAAGAACAAAGTTCAAACAAAAGAACAAAGTTCAAACAAAAGAACAAAGTTCAAACAAAAGAACAAAGGGCAAATAAAATAACAGATTATTATAACAATAATAATAATAATAAATATTTGTATTATTCATTCAGACATTCATTTTCTGCGCCGCTTGATCCCTTATGGGGGTCGTGTGAGGGTGGAGTCTATCCCAGTTTTATCAGGCGAGAGGCGGGGGACACCCTGGACAGGACGCCAGCCTGTCGCAGGACACACTAAAACAGACAACCATTCACACACACACTCATTTTCCCAAAGTTCCCAATTGGACCTGTATATGTTTTTTGGACAGTTTTTCACACACTGATGGGAGTAGGCTGCAACGCAGCAATCAGGGTTAGAGGCTATGCTCAGGGACACAACGATACAATCAGAGCTGGAATTGAACCGGCATCTTCTTAGGCCACATGTACTTAAGAGTGAGAGAATATCCATTTACTGACATAACGCAATATATTTACTGTATATTTTTCACAACACTGTATTTATATACTTTTTTTTTTTTTTTTGCTAATTTTTGAACGTTATATTTTTTGGTTTTGGCTTTAAAATCATATATTTTTTTATAGTTATTTTATAGTTTGTATTTCTATAAAGTGTGTATAAAATAAAATAATTGCTTTTTTTATAACAAATATTATCGACGTCTGTTTTTGGGTCGCAATTCAACTTCCGGCCACTAAATGGCAGCAGTCATTACGTCCTATGCAGCTAAAGTAACAATTGATTTCAATGATATCCCCGTGATGACTGAGGACGGGAGGATACAGTGACTCCAGCAGCTTTTAAAGCTGATGTTTGGACATATTTTGGTTTGAAAACAAATGAAAGCAGTTAAGACTTCGTCGAGTCATGTGGTCTGTAAATACTACAACACCAGAGTCAAGTACTCGACAATACTACACATGAATACTTGTTACTACACTATCACAACACCAGAGTCAAGTACTGGAAGATACTACACGAATATACTTGTTACTACAGTATCACAACACTAGAGTCAAGTACTCGACAATACTACACATATATTCTTGTTACTACACTATCACAACACCAGAGTCAAGTACTCGACAATACTACACATGTATACTTGTTACTACACTATCACAACACCAGAGTCAAGTACTGGAAAATGCTACACGAATATACTTGTTACTACACTATCACAACACTAGAGTCAAGTACTCGACAATACTACACATATATTCTTGTTACTACACTATCACAACACCAGAGTCAAGTACTCGACAATCCTACTAATACATTCTTGTTACTACAGTATCACAACACTAGAGTCAAGTACTCGACAATACTACACATATATTCTTGTTACTACACTATCACAACACCAGAGTCAAGTACTTGACAATACTAATAATACATTCTTGTTACTACAGTATCACAACACCAGAGTCAAGTACTCGACAATACTACTAATACATTCTTGTTACTACAGTATCACAACACTAGAGTCAAGTACTCGACAATACTACACATATATTCTTGTTACTACACTATCACAACACCAGAGTCAAGTACTTGACAATACTAATAATACATTCTTGTTACTACACCATCACAACACCAGAGTCAAGTACTGGACAATACTACTAATACATTCTTGTTACTACAGTATCACAACACCAGAGTCAAGTACTCGACAATACTACAAATATATCCTTGTTACTATATAAAAAGATGATACCGCAGTGTGTTTATTGAATAAGAACAGTACTAAAATGGTGTTTGTCTTAGATGACTCTGAGGTGGATCAAGTATTTGATGTGTTTTCTTTGGTGTGTTGTTCACAGCAGCCTCTTCACGCTCGATGATCGTCGGGTTGATCGGCGGCTCGTCCGACGCTCTGGAACCTCAGGAGTCGCGCGACCCGGCGTCCGCTAACAGACGTCCGCTAACAGACGTCCGTTTGAAAGTGGCCATCGATTATTGATCGCCGCCGGCTGGCACGTGCGAGGAGGAACGCCGACGCCTCGCCGCTGCCAATACGGGTCGGCGCCGGGCGGACGCTAACCAGAGCTGACACCGGCAGGATTGGATGTGGACCGGGTTCATTCAGCGGCAGTTAACCCTGGTGTTGGCTCCGGAGTCCGGAGGGTTCGGCTGTTCAGTCTAAGTGCTGATCATTAAGTTGCTTCCAGCAGTCACGATCGCAGCCTGAAGATATTGATCAGCTTTTGTCGGTAATTCAATCGGGACTGAACTTAGTTGAATATTCCGATGTACTGTAAGTTGTTTGAACCTTTAGGCTTTCCTTACAACACCTGGTTTTGTTTTAGATGGTAGTTCACTCTAGTAAAGTGATAGTTCACTAGTAATTAAGGTTTAGAGTTAGGTTAGGGTTAGGGTAAGGGTTAGGGTTAGGGTTAGGGTTAGGGTTAGGGTTAGGGTTAGGGTTAGGGTTACGGTTAGGGTTAGGGTTAGGGTTAGGGTTAGGGTTAGGGTTAGGGTTAGGGTTAGGGTTAGGGTTAGGGTTAGGGGTTAGGGTTAGGGTTAGGGTTAGGGTTAGGGTTAGGGTTAGGGTTAGGGTTAGGGTTAGGGTTAGGGTTACGGTTAGGGTTACGGTTAGGGTTAGTTAGTATTCCAGTTAATATTGAGACCACTTCCAGTGTAGACAGTAGACATTATGTGCTCTGAAAGTGCTTGCAATATTTACCCAGAGTACTTCCTGTTCATACTGCTTGTTACTGATTAAATGTATGCCAACAACGATCTTAAAATTTTGACAATAAATGGCATCTTTTAGATGTTTTTAAATGTTCTTCTTTGTTGGTATACATGTTGAATGTTTTGTTCACTGATTTGGTAGGACAGACAAAAGTGGTACTACTATTAACTATATTATTAAACCAGATATTTGAAAAAATGTAAAAATAAAAGTTCTAAATGTGACACAAGTTCCCATGAACCAAATGGAAATAACACTAAATAAAGCTGCTAAGTTTAAATGCAAATATTTTATTTTCAGTCGTTTAATGTTGACAGGGTTGGCGATCTATGAGCTTTTATTTTGAAACTATGGAATGAGGGTAAGATTTCCATGTAAACATTTGGCCCTCGCTCACTTTCTTGACTACCTGATGAACGTTTATTTAATGGCCTTGAAACCAAGGTTTTATTCATGGTACTGTCATATTTTTTCAGGAATAATAATAATAATAAAATAATAAATATCGCAATTAGTTTTTTCACGACATGCTTATTTTCATAGTTATTTATTGTTTGTATTTTAATAAAGTGTCTATATAATAAAACATAATTAAGACAAAAGAAGAAATACTTTTTATTTATAATAAACATGCAAATATACACAGTTCTTTTGGTTGATTTTTGTGTTGCAATTAAACTTCCAGCCTCTAGATGGCAGCAGCCGTTTATTTCTTTGCAGCTCAAAGAGCGAAGAAATCTCTGAGATCCCCGCAATTACTGAGGACAAGAGGATACAGTGACTCCAGCAGCTTTTAAAGCTGATGTTTGAACATATTTTGGTTTGAAAACAAATGAAAGCAGTTACGACTTCGTCAAGAGTCATGTGGTCTGTAAATACTACAACACCAGAGTCAAGTACTGGACAATACTACACATATATACTTGTTACTACACTATCACAACACCAGAGGCAAGTACTCGACAATACTACATATATGTACTTGTTTCCACACTATCACAACACCAGAGTGAAGTGTTCGACAATACTTCAAATATATCCTTGTTACTACACTATCACAACACCAGAGTCAAGTAATGGACAATACTACACTTATCCTTGTTACTACAATATCACAACACCAGAGTCAAGTACTGGACAATACTACACATATATCCTTGTTACTACACTATAACAACACCAGAGTCAAGTACTCGACAATACTACACATATATCCTTGTTACTACACTATCACAACACCAGAGTTAAGTACTCGACAATACTACACATATATAATTCTTACTACACTTTTACAACACTAGAGTCAAGTACTCGACAATACTACACATATATACGTGTTACTACACTATCACAACACCAGAGTCAAGTACTCGACAATACTTCAAATATATCCTTGTTACTACACTATCACAACACCAGAGTCATGTACTCGTCAATACTAAACATATATCCTTGTTACTACAGTATCACAACACCAGAGTCAAGTACTCGACAATACTTCAAATATATCCTTGTTACTACACTATCACAACACCAGAGTCAAGTACTCGACAATACTACACATATATACTTGTTACTACACTATTACAACACCAGAGTCAAGTACTCGACAATACTACACATATATACTTGTAACTACACTATCACAACACCAGAGTCAAGTACTCGACAATACTACACATATATACTTGTAACTACACTATCACAACACCAGAGTCAAGTACTCGACAATACTACACATATATACTTGTTACTACACTATCACAACACCAGAGTCAAGTACTCGAAAATACTACACATATATACTTGTAACTACACTATCACAACACCAGAGTCAAGTACTCGACAATACTACACATATATACTTGTAACTACACTATCACAACACCAGAGTCAAGTACTCGACAATACTACACATATATACTTGTAACTACACTATCACAACACCAGAGTCAAGTACTCGACAATACTACACATATATACTTGTAACTACACTATCACAACACCAGAGTCAAGTACTCGACAATACTACACATATATACTTGTTACTACACTATCACAACACCAGAGTCAAGTACTGGACAATACTACACATATATACTTGTAACTACACTATCACAACACCAGAGTCAAGTACTGGACAATACTACACATATATCCTTGTTACTACACTATCACAACACCAGAGTCAAGTACTGGACAATACTACACATATATACTTGTTACTACACTATCATAACACAAGAGTCAAGTACTCGACAATACTAAACATATATACTTTTTACTACACTATCATAACACAAGAGTCAAGTACTCGACAATACTATATATATATCCTTGTTACTACACTATAACTATACATCGTATTGTTGTACATGTACGTCGCTCTGATAATAAACTGCAATAACGACCAGGAAGGAGTGTTTGGTAGTTTTCCATATTTCTCATCCTCCTTCTTATTTTCCAGCAAGATGCGTTTCCATTAGCTTTGGGAAAACACGCTGGCAGCTCCATTAAAAAAAAATGGGATCCAAACTCCAACCTTCCCACGATCCCTGAGCTCTGGAAAATACCAAATTAAGAGCAGCGAGCGTTTCATCATCAGCCCGAAACACTCGGCGCCGGAGGGCGGGACGGCGAGCGCTACCTTAGCATACGCTAACCATCGCGACACGTCTTGATGGAACACAATCAGACGAGTGGCGGGAGCTAATTGACATAAAATATGACAAAGCGTTTGAGTCTTTCTGAGGAAAGCGTGTCGTATTACGGCGTATCAGCTCCTGTAACGCGGCTGATTAATGGAGGATCGGCCTCGCACTCACTCAGCTGATCCGCTGAAAAATGAGTTTTGTGTTGTCGTTCCGACAAGCCGGCAACGGCGGCCGGAAAAAGCCTATTAGCCAGGAATCATTATCAATAGCCATATTTTCAAACTCTATTATGGCAATCAGGCTGGAATTTATTCAATAGATTTAGTTCATTTGGCTGTAATTGATAAATAATCAAAATTTATCAATGTACTCGCACACTTTTCACTAACAATCAGGGAAAACTGCCCCATTTACCAGCTGACTTGGTCCAAATTAGAGCTAAATTGATGATCAATTAATCTTGGGGGGGGGGGAGGGCGGGGGAACGAGGGAGGAGAGGGAGGAGAGGGAGGAGATGGATGGGAGAGAGTGAGAGACCATCTGAGCTGCTGACACACCAGGATACAAAGGAACTTCTAATCGAGTGTGTGACGTTTATACGGAGTCATGGATTTACAAGATCCATCGACGAAATAATCACCTGAGAACTTGGTTCATCTCAGGAACAAAGTACTTCTTCGTATACAAGATGGACTGAACCATTATAAGATGTGTATTTTTGGACTAAAATGACTTCGTAACAAATGTTAAGATTTTTATGGGTGTGAGAAACAATTGATTTCTTTGACTGTATTGATGATTTTTTTTTTTTCTTTACATTTTTGTTTGCGTTTGAAGTAATTTATTTTTACTCAATATACATTGATTTTTACAAACCACTTTGTCAAGAATAATAGTTTTAGAAAAATGAAAAAAATCGCAATTTTTTTCTTTTTTTTTTTAGGAAACACTGTATTGATCATTGATTTTAGTTTATAATTTTCAATTTTTAGTTTTTCCTTTCAAGTCATATTTTTTGATCATTTTCATAGTTATTTATTGTTTGTATTTCAATAAAGTGTGATGAATAAAATATTTACACTTTCTACTTACGATTATCATTCAAATATTCACAGTGTTTATTCATTTTTGTGTTGCAATTAAACTTCCGGCCGCTAGATGTTAGCAGTCTTTACGCTGGACAACGTAAAACATCTATAACTTATTTTGCACTCAACATTTTTTGTGTCACAAAATTTAGATATTTGTGTTTTTACATTAACTTTTGAAGTTGCATGTTTAACTTAGAAATTGAAAATAAATAGATAAAAACTGTAACTCAAGTTAAATTTTAAAACCAACAATAAAATAACTAGTTTCAGTGAGTAGATTTGTTTTGTACTGTATTGTTGCTTTAAAAACACATAATTATGTTTTTGAAATTCTCATTTTTGATAATCTGACATTGACTTAAAATTGCATATTGTGAACATCATGAGCTTCCGTCTCTTAAGTTACAGGCAACTGACAAGAAACACGAACAACATTGAAAATAAAAAGACATGCAGAGATATATTAAGATTATTCTCAAATATTTCATCCTGTTTAAGATTTAAAATGGTAAAAGTGATTTCCTCGCAGTTGAATTGATAGTAAGACACATTAAAATATATAATAGTTAACAAAATAAAAAAAACTCTACCGATATATTTTGACGTATAATAACAGTATTTGAAGAAAGAAAGTGACTAAATACGAACAAAATATCAAATCACAACTTCAGTTGATGTGAAGGTGGTGAAGAAGAGAGTGCAACTATGGTGGACAATTACATTTCTGAGATGTAAGAGGTGAATTAAAATAGCCTTAGTGTGACGGGAAAACTTAAATTAAAATTAATTAAACAAAACTAAGCTTGATGATTATTTACTAATGATAATAAGAAAAACTAATTTTCCTAAAATACAAGAAATTAGAAGAAATACATGGATAACAATGAAATTATGATGATGAAGACAGGTGTGACCAGAGACGAGGACATGAGGCACACAGGTGTGAAGACAGGTGTGACCAGAGACGAGGACATGATAGACACAGGTGTGAAGACAGGTGTGACCAGAGACGAGGACATGATAGACACAGGTGTGAAGACAGGTGTGACCAGAGACGAGGACATGAGGGACACAGGTGTGAAGACAGGTGTGACCAGAGACGAGGACATGAGGCACACAGGTGTGAAGACAGGTGTGACCAGAGACGAGGACATGATAGACACAGGTGTGAAGACAGGTGTGACCAGAGACGAGGACATGATAGACACAGGTGTGAAGACAGGTGTGACCAGAGACGAGGACATGATAGACACAGGTGTGAAGACAGGTGTGACCAGAGACGAGGACATGAGGGACACAGGTGTGAAGACAGGTGTGACCAGAGACGAGGACATGATAGACACAGGTGTGAAGACAGGTGTGACCAGAGACGAGGACATGAGGGACACAGGTGTGAAGACAGGTGTGACCAGAGACGAGGACATGAGGGACACAGTTGTGAAGACAGGTGTGACCAGAGACGAGGACATGAGGGACACAGTTGTGAAGACATGTGTGACCAGAGACGAGGACATGAGGGACACAGTTGTGAAGACAGGTGTGACCAGAGACGAGGACATGATAGACACAGGTGTGAAGACAGGTGTGACCAGAGACGAGGACATGATAGACACAGGTGTGAAGACAGGTGTGACCAGAGACGAGGACATGAGGCACACAGGTGTGAAGACAGGTGTGACCAGAGACGAGGACATGAGGGACACAGGTGTGAAGACAGGTGTGACCAGAGACGAGGACATGAGGCACACAGGTGTGAAGACAGGTGTGACCAGAGACGAGGACATGAGGGACACAGGTGTGAAGACAGGTGTGACCAGAGACGAGGACATGATAGACACAGGTGTGAAGACAGGTGTGACCAGAGACGAGGACATGAGGGACACAGGTGTGAAGACAGGTGTGACCAGAGACGAGGACATGAGGGACACAGTTGTGAAGACAGGTGTGACCAGAGACGAGGACATGAGGGACACAGTTGTGAAGACATGTGTGACCAGAGACGAGGACATGAGGGACACAGTTGTGAAGACAGGTGTGACCAGAGACGAGGACATGATAGACACAGGTGTGAAGACAGGTGTGACCAGAGACGAGGACATGATAGACACAGGTGTGAAGACAGGTGTGACCAGAGACGAGGACATGAGGCACACAGGTGTGAAGACAGGTGTGACCAGAGACGAGGACATGAGGGACACAGGTGTGAAGACAGGTGTGACCAGAGACGAGGACATGAGGCACACAGGTGTGAAGACAGGTGTGACCAGAGACGAGGACATGAAGGACACAGGTGTGAAGACAGGTGTGACCAGAGACGAGGACATGAGGGACACAGTTGTGAAGACATGTGTGACCAGAGACGAGGACAAGAGGGACACAGGTGTGAAGACAGGTGTGACCAGAGACGAGGACATGAGGGACACAGGTGTGAAAACAGGTGTGACCAGAGACGAGGACATGAGGGACACAGGTGTGAAGACAGGTGTGACCAGAGACGAGGACATGAGGGACACAGGTGTGAAGACAGGTGTGACCAGAGACGAGGACATGAGGCACACAGGTGTGAAGACATGTGTGACCAGAGACGAGGACATGAGGCACACAGGTGTGAAGACAGGTGTGACCAGAGACGAGGACATGAGGGACACAGGTGTGAAGACATGTGTGACCAGGGACGAGGACATGAGGGACACAGGTGTGAAGACAGGTGTGACCAGAGACGAGGACATGAGGCACACAGGTGTGAAGACAGGTGTGACCAGAGACGAGGACATGAGGCACACAGGTGTGAAGACAGGTGTGACCAGAGACGAGGACATGAGGCACACAGGTGTGAAGACAGGTGTGACCAGAGACGAGGACATGAGGGACACAGGTGTGAAGACAGGTGTGAAGACAGGTGTGACCAGGGACAGGTGTGAAGACAGGTGTGACCAGGGACAGGTGTGAAGACAGGTGAGACCAGGGACAGGTGTGAAGACAGGTGTGACCAGAGACAGGTGTGAAGACAGGTGAGAGTGTAAACCCCGAGAACGAAGTGTTTTCTTGCGCGAGCCTCTGGACTCTCAGGTAGTTGCTGAAGGTCAGAGCGACTGATCCATCGACTCTTTCATTTGCTGGAGCATTAAAGCTCTTTGCAGCTCTTTGATAATCAGCAGCACATGTTTCTAATTTCAAGCCACTCCAGACACTAGTGACCCTCGTCCTCCCCTCGTCCTCCCCTCGTCCTCCCCTCGTCCTCCCCTCGCTCGCCGCCGCCGCCGCAGGACTGAAGGCGTTGCTGCTAATCACGAGCTAATTCCATCATCTGCAACAATTAAAGCGTAAACTGACAGCTTTGTGTTGTTACGAGTGTCCGTGTGTGTGTCCGTGTGTGTGTCTGTTTGTGTGTCCGTGTGTGTGTCCGTGTGTGTCTGTGTGTCTGTCCATGTGTGTGTCCGTGTGTGTGTCCGTGTGTGTCTGTTTGTGTCTGTGTGTGTCAGTGTGTGTCCGTGTGTGTCCGTGTGTGTGTCCGCGTGTGTGTCCGCGTGTGTGTCCGTGTGTGTGTCCGTGTGTGTCTGTGTGTGTGTCTGTTTGTGTGTCCGTGTGTGTGTCCGTGTGTGTGTCCGTGTGTGTGTCCGTGTGTGTCTGTGTGTCTGTCCATGTGTGTGTCCGTGTGTGTGTCCGTGTGTGTGTCCGTGTGTGTCTGTGTGTGTCCGTGTGTGTGTCCGTGTGTGTGTCCGTGTGTGTGTCTGTTTGTGTGTCCGTGTGTGTGTCCGTGTGTGTCTGTGTGTGTCTGTGTGTGTCTGTGTGTGTCAGTGTGTGTCCGTGTGTGTGTCCGTGTGTGTGTCCGTGTGTGTGTCCATGTGTGTCTGTCCGTGTGTGTGTCCGTGTGTGTCTGTGTCCGTGTGTGTCTGTGTGTGTGTCCGTGTGTGTGTCCGTGTGTACGTCCATGTGTGTGTCCGTGTGTGTGTCCGTGTGTGTGTCCGTGTGTGTGTCCATGTGTGTCCGTGTGTGCGTCCGTTTGTGTGTCCGTGTGTGTGTCCATGTGTGTGTCCGTGTGTGTGTCCATGTGTGTGTCCGTGTGTGCGTCCGTGTGTGTGTCCGTGTGTGTCCGTGTGTGCGTCCGTTTGTGTGTCCGTGTGTGTGTCCGTGTGTGTCTGTGTGTGTGTCCATGTGTGTGTCCGTGTGTGTCCGTGTGTGTGTGTGTGTGTGTCCATGTGTGTGTCCGTGTGTGTCCGTATGTGTGTGTGTGTGTGTCCGTGTGTGTCCATGTGTGTGTCCAAGAGTCGTCGGCACCATGAGTGTAAAGGTCATCAGCGTCATGACGACGAAGAAGACGTGGAGAAGATTCTTGGATCAGACGTGTTGAGAAGAACCAACGTCATGATCTGTCGTTGATGTGAGGAACGCTTTGATATCTGAGGGGATTAAAAACTTTATTATTATTATTATTTATATGAAAAGATGTGGTTTTATTGGACGTCACACATTTTCAAGGATGAAGATTCAAACAATACATGAATAAAATATTTTGGATTATTAATTTCACATTATATATATTTATATAATTGATTTGATATTATTTAAAAACTTTTTAAAACATTTTACATTTTTAAATCTTCATGACAGTATTTTTCAAAAGCAGTCACAGTTTTTGAAAGTTTTTAAGAATTTTTTTTCTCCAAAAATCTGAATTCAGATTCAATGTACAGGGTTAAGGCGACCCGGAGTCTCAGAGACAAATGTGTTTGTGGTATCCCTTGTGTTGTCTCTGAGTTAAAGTGACCCGAAGCCTTGAAAACAAATTTGTTTGTGGTATCCCTTGTGTTGTCTAAGAGTCAAAGTGACCCGAAGCCTCAAAGACAAATGTGTTTGTGGTATTTCTTGTGTTTTCTCGGGGTCAAAGTGACCCGAAGTCTCAAAAACAAATGTTTTTTTGGTATCCCTTGTGTAGTCTCGGGGTCAAGGTGACCCGAAGGCCGGAAAACAAATGTGTTTGTGGTATCCCTTGCGTTGTCTCAGGGTCAAGGTGGCCCTATGGCTTGAAAACAAAGTGTTTTATAGTATCACTTGTGTTATCTCAGGGTTAAGCAAAGGTGTTTGAGGTATCCCTTGTGCTGTCTCGGGGTCAGGGTGACTTGAAGGCCGTAACACAAATGTGTTCCTGGCTTCCAGAAATATGTATGCAGTGGTGGAGACCGTTGACCTTGACCCAGAGAAAACATAAGGGTTAATAGTTATATTAATAATAATAAAAGTAAGTAAAATATGTGGATTTCAAAAACACATGAGTTTAATATGATGAATATGATATTAACAGGAAGTCATTTCAGTAACTAATTACTTGAATATTAATGAGAGTATTTCAAGATTTGTCATCAGCAGTAAGAGAGAGTTTTAAATGTTTTTTTCGAAACAATAAAAATTCAATAATGTCCAAATATGATGTGAAGTGTTAGAATAAATGTATAAATTACAATAAAATAAAGATTAATTTAATAATGTGAATGTTTATTATAATTATTATTAATAGAAGTTTATTTGAGTAATTAACTATTTGAGTCTTCATGGCAGTATTTTTTATTAGTAGAAAGAGTGAAAAATGTCCCCAAATATCTGAACTCAGATAAAGTTACAAATAAAGTAAAAATAAATAATAATAATTATTATTATTATTATTATTATTATAATAATAATAATAATAATAATAATAATAATAATAAAAGTTATAATAATATAATAATAATAATTATTATTATTATTATTATTATTATTATTATTACTATTATTATAATGATGATTATATTAATAGTAATAATACAAGAAAGTACAAATATGATGCAAAACATTATAAATCATGTATATAATTTACAATAAAAAAATAAAAAAATGTTTTTATTTTTTTCTTAACCTTATCTCAGGGTCAAGGTGACCCGGAGGCCCAAAAACAAATGTGTTTGTGTTATCGCTTGTGTTATCTCAGGGTGAAAGTGAACGACCTCAACCACTTGACCCAGAGACAACACAAGGGTTAGTTATATACGACTATTTTCCGTTTTGTTTTCTAAATCAATTTTCTTGATACAGTACAAGTAGATACAGGGCTTTAACAAAACTTTGTAACAATATGTTTTCATTTACTTGTACTTTATTCATTTTTTCTCCTCAAAACGTAAATAAAAAAACAGTGTTGCTGCTAAAGGTGTCGTGATTCCCTCCACATACACTGTGATTAATTGAACAATATTACGGCATGCGATGGAAAATCAATTAGCAGTGAAGAGCAGAAACACAATCTGGGGCAGAAATAATGAAAACATACAGCATCACGTGGACTCGGATCAGGAATGCACGGCGAACCTCCCTGGATGCTCTCGGCTAATAAGCTGTCAAAACAGATTTCACACAAGATTTGTTTTGCTGTTGACCTTAAACCTCCGCATTTCCAAAATGTCTACTTCTCAGGGTAAAAAAAACAACAAAAAAAACAACCTTGACGCAGAATTTCAAGTGTTTGATTCTCTTGGTTGGTCTTTTAGTGTTTGTGAGGATTAAACATTTCTTCTGGGGTTTGTTTAATCACAGCGTTAAAGTGAAGCTAATCTTGTGTTGACGTGAAATATTATTGAGCACTTTTTTCATTTTCAAAAGGTTAAAGTTCAAGCAATGTTTTAATGAAACAACTTGTTCACTTTTAAGAGATATTTTTCTTCTTTTTTTTAAATGCCTTTAGCGTAAAATGTATCATCAATACAACGCTTACATGTAGCAAAACAGCTAAACATGCTAACAAAGCTAAGTGTGTGAAGCTAATATGCTACATATGCTAACAGGAGTTTGAAATTACTTCCTGTCGACGGCTGAATATGAAGAAAATCATTCTATTATTTTAGAATTTCCGATATGATTTTTAACTTTAATATATCATCTTAAAAATATATGTGTTATTTATGTATGTTAGCTTCAAACTGCTTAACTAGCTAGCTGTTGCAATCACTTCACGTGTCCATGAATATGAAAAATAATGAGAAAATAATGAAATTGTTTCATAAGACAATAATATATTCAGCTTGAAGCCAAATTCAACGTTTCTAACGTCCAGATTAATGTTGTTGTTCAAAAACTGAGCGACATTAGCAATAACCAGCTAATCTAGCTAACCATGCTAAATGTGAATTCATTTTACTAGCTAATAGAGCAACACAATATATTAAAATATATGAGAATGGGTCAATTTAAAACAGTTTTTTTTAAGGAGGATCAGATTTGATCAAAGTAAAATGAGAACCATTACAACATATAGTGTCTCTTTCCAAACTTCAAAATAAAAGCTCCTAAAGCTTCAGACAAACGGTTAAAAAAAATGGCTTGAGAAAGTAACTCTGTTACTTGTTTTCCACTCATTGTGTCACAAAAAAGCTCCTGTAAAGTCAGTTATTACTTTTAAAAAGTTTTCTACATTCTCTGGTTGAATAATCTTGTTTATAACTTTGAACGAGGGACGCATAGAATCTGCCAAGAGGCGGAAAACTTTATTGATTTTAAAGTGTTATGCATTGAAGCACTTTATCAGTGACATCAGAATATAGACTTTCTTTATTGAAACTCATTTTAAGCAATATTTGTGGAATAGTTTCATTCATATATTAGCAATATATATACATTAATATATGAATTAAACTATTCCACAAATAATTCTTAAAATGTTCAATTAATATATATATATATATATATATACATATATATCCTCCCACAGTCCAAAAACATACAAAGGTTAATTGAGAACTTTGGGAAATTGTCCATAGGTGTGAGAGCGTGTTTGAATGGTCTGTCTTTTGTGCGTGCCCCGCGACAGACTGGCCTCCTTTCCAGGGTGTCCCCTGCCTCTCGTTCTATGATACTGGGATACGCTCCATTGTCCCCGACCCCGGGATAAAAGCTGTTGTCAATTAATTATTTTTATTTTTTTTATTTCAAATATCTTCTTAATTAAAAGTTTTTTTGACACATAGAGTTTAATTTTCTAATTCCATTTTTTTTTTCTTAAATGCTATGTTTTTAATTCGTATTATTTTAAATTCAATACAAAGATTTTGTTATAATAGTGACCTGCAGACATTTTTTTTTTTTTACTTTTCTGTCTTTTCACCAGACATTATTGAATTAAAAAATACATTTAAAACATTCAACAAGTCAATAATCTAATGGAACTGATACACTTTATTTGCTTTAACGTATAGTTGTGACAGTTTTTCTTTATTTAATCATTAATTTTAATTGTTATTAAATAACGTAACAACGTTACTAGTTAAGTGTGTTTTTTTGTTGTTTTTTTTAATTTTCAAAACATCCAAGCACACACACACGCACGCACACACACACACTTCGTGACACACGCCTCTCCTTCCTCATTAAGGAAATCGCTCTTCTTCGCTGATTATTTTATTTGACGCCGTGATTATCAGCCCACGCAGCAGATCACGCGGCATCCGAGGGTCGCGGGCTCTAATTGGACCAATAGATGCGCAGGCCCGCACCGCCTCTGTCCGGGGGTCCAGGCGAGGAGGAGGGGGGGGGGGGCTCTAATGGCCCCGCAGGTTCTCCACGCAAAGAGCTGCTCTCTTGCTCCGCCGCCGTCAAATGAAAAGTGCAGATGAAACATTGATTTTTCTTCCTCAGCATCAGATCCACACACGTCGTTACATGTAGACGAGCAAAGCTGCAACAAAAAAAAGGGGGTGGGGGGGGGGACCCCCAAGATACCCCCGATCCTGGAGCATCTTCAAAGTCTCCAGCAATGGATCCACGCGCAGGAGGAGCAGGACACGGAATTCTTGATCTTTGAAATTGCTCTACAAAATTGCATTTGTTTTTGGTGCGCTTCCATTAAAAGTGTCTCCTGGCGTGTAAACAGCCGTTCCGCACTCAGATGCGCCACATTAACCCAGAGGATGATGCGTGCGTGTGTGTGTGCGTGTGTGAGAGAGTGTGTGTTTTTCACTGCTGAAGATTGATGTGGTCCAGTTAAGGAACCCTGAGTGAGACATAGACCTGCTTCAAGAGGTTCCTCTTCTTATAGAGACGCACTTTCTGGAGTTAATGGCGACACTGTTAATGTCAAAAGAACACTTTAGTCATTATATTACGGTAAATATTATTAGAGAAGTATAACAATAAACGTTGATTTGAGAATATGAAACGAAAATATTGAACATAATTGTGTTTGTTTTTGGTTTACATATTTACTCAATTTAGGATGAACAACAAAACAATAAATGATATATAAGAAATTTCAATATTAAGTTTTTGTTCAATTGAGCATTTAAATGACCTTCTTAATTAAGATTTCACACAACAAATCAGATTTATGTTAATACTATTTAATAATAATTTGATTCATAGAACACCTTTTCAAACAGTCATTGTCACAAGGTACTTTATATTGAATTAAAATTCTTCATTTAATAACATTTAATTTAACAACAACAACATGTGATTTTTGTGTGTGTTTGTGGTGTCAGTACAGAATAAAAGAGATAACACACACAATAAGCATTATGACACATGTACATTAAACAAAACATTGTAAAAATAGTAACAACAATATGATGAATCAGGGAGTTTTTAAACAGGCCTTAATCGCAAACTTAAAAATACAATTCATCACATTCTTGTTTCTAAATTAAATATTTTTTATACTTTTGAAGTTTGTTACGTTGAAACTTCAAGAGAGAAAAAAGCACTTTTTTGTTTTGTTTTTCTCACTTGTTATTATTATTATTATTATTATTATAGTACATGCAGTATTTTCGGGTCAATAATTACGCACCAATCGCAGTTTTAAACTCGAGTCAGTAAAAAAAAAGTTCAACACCGTCTCTCCACTCGCTGGGGGTCCACTCGGGTGTACTCGGGTGCCCTCGGGTCCCCCGTCTGAACAGGTCCTGGTGATAAAAGATGGTCCACGAGTGGGGAGAGAAAGACGCTCCTCTCCGCTCGGACGCCTCCTTTGTGCGGCTGAAGACCCCATTGAGTCCCGGCGCGAGGGTCTATTCAGCCTCAGCCGCTGACATCTGCCACGGGAACCGCGTCTCTCGCGGTCCATTCACCGTCTGAGGGGCTCGGTTCTGCCGGGACTCGGAACCGCCTCTAAAAACGTCTCTAATTGCGGCCTCGTTGACGAGAAGTCGATGTGGGTTTAAGCGGCAGATCACTGCCACAGACTCGATCCATCTGGAAGCGTTTATTTATTTATTTCCTCCATTTGTCTCCACAAATCACCTGCCGAGCGAGGCTCGGTGTGCTTGTGCGCGGGAGGGAGTCTGGGTCTGGGTCTGGGTCTGGGTCTGGGTCTGGGTCTGGGTCTGGGTCTGGGTCCAAATACTGATCTTTAAAGAGCGACATACGACGAGTTCCTGGTGTTGATGCCACGTTATGGAAGTGACAATTTAGCGACGAATTAAATAAATTAAAACACATTTAATAATAATAAAAATACCAATAGTTATCCCTCGTGTCAATGACTTAGAAAAAATAGATTGATTTTAATTCATCACGTGACTTAAAGTATACATGAATAAATTATAATCTTGTCCTTTTTATGAGATGTAAGGTCAGCAGTCCTGAACTCTATAGGCCTGCCCAGAAATATCACTATATAAAACTATTAAATAAATAAATCTTTTAATTTATATGACATTTCATTTTTTTTTTCTTCCATTTTGCTTCAAAGTGTCATATAGAGTCAAGTTAGCAGCATGTATTGGTTAAAAAGTTTGTTCGATTGATGGATGCACCTATTATTATTATTATTATATCCACATTCTGGGGTTTATATGGCGACATTCACTACAAAATAAATACATTTAAAAGCCAAAAACGTGATTAAAAATAATAAACTTTAACGCATAAAATGTAAAACAATATTAAATAACACTAGAAACAATGTAGTCTTTAACTTAACTTTGACAAAACCATTTATTTATTATTTGGTATTTGCAGGACACTTCTTGTGGAGATTATGCTCTTTAATCGTTTTAAAATTAGCATTTCGGTTAGCATTAGCAGCATTACTGTTGACATGCTAATGCTAACCGGATGTAGCATCGTTAAACTATAATGCTTGAGCACAATTTTTTTTTAAATAATTTTATATGATTACTGAACTAATACGTTACTAGATTCATTTTTTTCATTTTCATTTTAAGTGTTATTTTATTTATTTTTGATTTCTTGTTATCAACTACATCTTCAATCTAAAGACGTCATCTGTAAAACGATTAAAATGAACTTAATCGATCGTGAATTGTAAAAAAAATAAAATGTGTGGCTGGTTTATTTTAAATAAATAAATAAAAATAAAATAAACTTTCATCGCTGGAAAATCGAGGCGTCGACGCTCATTTCTCGGGTCACGTGATCCCCGGAGCTTTCGCCGCGTCATAAATCAGGACTCCGGTCCACAAACAGGTGTCCCGTCACCAGCAGCTTATTCCAGATTAAACAAACACATTAAGACGCTTAACGTGGAATAATTTGAGCATGAAAAGCTAATAAATCAGAGGACTGGAGGATTGAATCGTAGCTCAGATCCTGGAGAAGGAAAGAAAAAAAAAAAAAAAAAAAAGTGGGAGAGTCTGTGATGTTTGCGCGTCTTGTCTCTGATTGGCTCAGAATTGAAGGCTCTTTCAACTAATAAGCGCCTCCCCGTCGTTCTAAGGGACATTATAATGCAACGGAGCCGCTTTTTAAAACCACAAACCGAATTTTGGCTCATTTAAAGACGATATAGAATTTGTAAAGAAATTGAAGTTGTCGCGCTGGAGCGGTACGCCATGCTATCTCACGCCGACCTCCTGGACGCTCGGCTGGGTGAGTTGTCGTCACTGAACTCCGGGGCTAAACTCCACTGTAAGACTCTTTTTCCTCTCTTTCATCAATTTCCCTTTAATCGTGTTAAGTAGTTTATTGTGATCTGACAGATTAGATTAATGATAAGTTGATTAAAAACGGGCTTTTATTGTTGGAATGTGTTCGCAGGGATGAAGGATGCGGCGGAGTTACTGGGTCACAGGGAGGCTCTCAAGTGTCGGCTCGGCGGAGGGGTACCGGATCACCCGGGAGACATGGCTCCCGGTTCCGACTCCGTGGAGGGAGCCACGCTCCTCCCCGGTGAAGACATCACCACCGTGGGCTCCAACTCGGCCGTCATGCCGGTGAATGGCAAGGAGCCGGAGAAGCAGCAGTCTCAGCAGCAGCAGCAGCAGAACTCCG
The DNA here is from genome assembly GCF_982586985.1 of Callionymus lyra. Lineage (NCBI taxonomy): Eukaryota > Metazoa > Chordata > Actinopteri > Syngnathiformes > Callionymidae > Callionymus > Callionymus lyra. Next base: position 49,714,394 of record NC_141818.1, on the reverse strand, counting down.
GTCCAAACAGCAGCAGCACCAGCCAGCAGAAACAGAAGCGGCACCGGACACGCTTCACTCCGGCCCAGCTCAACGAGCTGGAGCGCAGCTTCGCCAAAACCCACTATCCTGATATCTTCATGAGGGAGGAGCTGGCGCTCAGGATCGGCCTCACCGAGTCCAGAGTCCAGGTACGTGGTCCAGTCTGGTTCCGAGTCGTCTACGATCATTTAATCATCTTCATATAATCGTATATTTTTATAAATATTCTGGGCTTGTTGTTTGGTTTAACGCGTAAAAACGAACGAAAATGAAATTATGTTTCAAACGACTTCACCTCCTCAAGTGTATTATTAAGAGTATTATCAGTTATTTTTATTTATTTATATATTTGATAATAAGTGACGAGATTTTTGTATTTGTACATTTAAAGTTCAACGCATACAAATGTTGCGCGCGCGTAATTTACGCATGTGGTAGTAGAACTAACTTAAATTGTCCCTTTTATTCCTTCGTTTTTATTATAAACGTGTTTATCTATTACATTATTTACACTATTTATTTTTTTAAATCCTCGACTGTCTCTATTTTCAAATAGTTTCATGGCCTTTATTATCTGGATGAATTTTGTCGTATTTAACTTGAAAAAAAGAGACTTGATTTCTAGATGATCGTTGCTTTTCTAATATAAATGTTGTTTTATAATCTTAAAGAAAACGTTTTATGATATTTTATTGTTTAAAATGTTTAATTAAATAATAGTAAAGAGGACAAGCACGTTGGCAAACATTTTGTCATTTTTTTCACCTTCGTTTCTCTAAAAATAAAATTGATTTCATATAGTTTCTCAATTATTTATAAATTAACTTCAGAATGAGTATACATTTTTTGTATAATGTACAGTGCATCAGATTGCTTGAAAAATTCGTCTATAAAATAAACAAATGTTTTATTGTAGACAACTACATTTATTTGACATAAACATGTTTAACTCACAGTAAATAAGACATTTTAATTAATACATTTAAGCATGTTGAGGTCCAAGACTGACCTAAATTACGAAATTTGAAAACACACATATTTCTTTATTTTAATTCTTTATTTAATGAAAATGGGTAAACGTTAGTTTAAAAAAAATACTGTTGGTGTATTTCAGCACTTTGGACAGCACCATTCGAAGTATATTTCTACGGAGAAGATTTGGCTTTTGATTTATTTTTTAATTTAATTTCATACGTTGATTCTAATAATACTGGACGCGTATATTTTATTTCAACGCGTTTAAATCACAAAAATAAATACGTGAAAATGTCAATATTTATGATGTTATCAGTGTTTTCTTTTCTGCAAAGTGTAAAATCCATCAAAGTCCGCTGGTTCTGCGCCTTTAAAAAAAAAAAAAAAACTGCTCCATCAGCGACGTCTTAATAGCGGCGCAGAATATATTGTAACTTTTTTTAATGGAATGAGAAATTGCATTTTCTTTCCTGCCCGCGTGTAATGGGTTTGCGAGCGGGTTCACGGGTGAACGAGTCGAATGAGAGCGAAGCTGGAACACGCAGCGAGGAGCGTGCACATTAATCACGCACGGCCATGATGGAATCTTTAAGATGTGGTCACACATATATATATATATTTATATATAGTTGTGGGTTTAACTCAATTATCCGCCCCTTTCTATCTAATACCTGAGAGATTCACGACGACAACAATTAATTTCTGTTGAAAAATAGAAATTTACTCATCAGGGTTTTCACAATAAGAGCCTCCTCTCGTTACATTTTATTTTACTCTTTGACTTCAGTGTTGTTAACCCGCTCTGGTCTGAAATACCACTTTGATAATGTGAGTTTAAATACAGCCACAGAGAGATAGAATGAGGGGGAAATTTATATTAATTCGATTCATGAATTCAGAGATGAATTTTGAAGGGACAACACACACACACACGCAGGTCGTATTTAATACAATGAAAGGGGGGTCTTCTATCTTCTTTATTCAAGCAGGCAATTATATAAGCAGCAAAAAGTATTAAAATCAAGAAATAAAATCAAGCTTAATATACCAAAAACATAATATAATTGAATTGTATATTGCTTTTTTAAAATCTTATATAAAAGCATTATTTTCCAAATAGTGTTCAAGTTAAATCGTTTTGAGAGGAAATAAATACTCATATTTAAAGAAATGTTGTTAATAAAATGTTAAAATAATAAAAGTTTGTTTCTACATATTGTTTCTAAGATAATATTTAACTATGATCTCGTGGAATACACTCAGTTATTCACGGTGTGTTTGCAACATTAGTGACGGTTCGGTTGTGTCGGTTCCAGGTCTGGTTCCAGAACAGACGCGCCAAGTGGAAGAAGAGGAAGAAGACCACCAACGTGTTCCGAGCCCCGGGGACGCTGCTGCCCACCCCGGGTCTGCCCCAGTTCTCCGCGGCGGCCGCCATGGAGAACAGCCTGTGCTCCTTCCACGCCAACGACACCCGCTGGGCCACCGGCATGCCGGGGGTCTCCCAGCTGCAGCTGCCCCCGGCCCTGGGCCGCCAGCCCGGGATGGCCCAGTCGCTGTCGCAGTGCAGTCTGGGCCACGGGCCCCCGCACAACACCATGGCCCTGTCCAACGGCCTGTCCTCCAACGGCCCCGGGCTGCAGTCGCACCTCTACCAGACGTCTTTCCCCGGCATGTCGGCGTCGCTCTCCGGACAGAACGTGTCGGGCTCCCCGCAGCTGTGCACGTCCCCGGACAGTGACATGTGGAGAGGGACCAGCATCGCGTCGCTGCGGCGCAAAGCCCTGGAGCACACAGTCTCCATGAGCTTCACCTAGTGACTGGTCCTCCACCACTGTACCCCCCCCCCCCCCTCCTCCTCTACACCCCAGCACCCCCACGACCCTTTTCATGTTTGATTGATATTTAAACGAAAAACAAGCGACCACGTGATGACAGAGGAGTGAGAGAGATGGACTCAATATTCAAGTTCAACGTTGTTCATTTACGTGGGAAAAAAATTGCAATTCTGAAGAAAAAAACTCCAAAAACTATCATTTAAAAATTAAAATTCTGACTAAATTAACGAGAGAATTTCGTATAAACAAAATTAAATCCTGATGTTTCTTTTAAAAATAATAAGTGGCGTTTTTAAAGTAGAATAAACTAAATATATCCTGTGTTTAGTCGCTTGTATTTTCTAAATAATTTAACTGCTGAATATGTTTGTGTTTTACTCGCTTCAAGTTATTCTCGATACAACAATCTGACCAAAGATAATTCCGTAAAAAAAATGTTTTCTTCACCAGAGAATATAATTGTAACCAAAATGAGGGAGAATAACGAGAAGACCAAAGCTTTATGGATATTCAGATACATTATGTTTTATTTTTAAAGTACTCGTTTGACTTGTATATTTATTTATTTATTTTATTTAAATTCATGTGGACAAGCTTGCGATATAATATGCATATTAATTCTCCTCGGAAACGTATTTTTTAAGTTGAATTTAAACCTGTTTAATGGTTTAAACCTGGTCAAGTGTAAAACATATATTTTTCATAACCAAAAAGAAGTTTTCTGCTGACGATGCAATCTTATTTGCTACCAAAGCACAACGAATAGACGGGCAACACACTTTTAACAATGACCTATTTTCCGGGAGCGCAAACTTACAAACATAATACTCTTTTTTTTCTTAAAAATACTGCAGTAACTTCACGAAAATCTGTGACGTTGAACGTGGAAATTGAGCCTCGACCTGAACATCCCTTCCTCACTCCTCGTATCTCCATCACGTCCGCGTCACGTCGTCGAAAATCTGAACTAAAAAAAAAAAGTGAAGGACATTGATGAGAAAAAGGACACGTGGACCACAGACAATTATTTATGTTATTTATTAAAGGATTTATCATGCAATGATGATGATTATTGTATTGATCTGTAATTATTGAGAGCAGACGATCCTGTGGGTGCTTCACGGCCCGGAGAATTCCGAGCTTTGACGGAAATTGCCGAGCTAGAACAGCTCCTGAACGACGATGAATTTAGGGATGTATTTGTTTCGAACTTTCAAACTCAAAATCCGTGTTTGGAAAAGTTAAACTAACTGGGATGGTTGGTGTATTGTTTTTTATTTATTTATCATTATTTAATGTTGAAAATGGATTCTGATTTTCCCTGAACGCACCAGTAATATATTGTCATTTTTTTATGCTCGTGTTCAAATATCGTCTTTTACTCGTTCTTTCATTTGTGATTACGATGTACAGCAGTAAGTTTTACTAGCAAATTTACATGCATTCGATTCATCCGGTATGTCTTATTTACAAACGGAACTTCCGGTTGTGTTTCAAAAAAAGCGGAAGAATATAAAGAAAAAATGAATTACAAATGAGGGTTTAAAAGAAAAACGTGTTTTTGTTGTTGTTCCTTTTAAATTAAATTAAGTTGAACTAATATATTTTCCAAATATAATTTATAAAAAAAAAGTAAACAATTGTTTTGCTTCAGCATGTATAATAAATCTTTATAATGATTCGAAATAGTCCACTATTTGACACTTTCTACCCATTATATTCAATTCAACAACAAGAATCTCTTTAATTTTGCCTTTTTTTAATCACAAGTAAAAATAGGAGGATAAAAACAGATGATATAATCGATTTTGTAAAGTAAAACTACACAACATCAGTGAACCGACACCACTTTGACCACAAAATGGATAATTTTGTAATGAGTGTGTTGAGTCATTGTGTGTTTGTTGCTACTCAGCAAGGACCTAAATGTGAGGGCGGGTCTTGAATGGAGCACCCACTGGCAGCGATCGGAGAAAGAGAACCAAACAATGGTCGTCCTGAGCGTCTGCTCTTGTTATTGTGTTCAGGTGAACTGTGTTATGTTATTGAAGATGACGACTGGGACAGCAGGTGGGTCTGCACCGTGCATGTGGACTTCTCACACGGAGGGAGTCCATCAGGACCTGGAGGTGACCGGTCGAGAAGAACCTCTCTCTCTCTGTGTCTTTTTAGGATGTTTTGTGTGGATAAAACATTCTTGCTATGTACCCGCTGGTCTTTTTTGTGACATGTTGAACTTACTGTATGTGCTATTACTTGATACATTTCTTAAATGTTTGACTGACAGCGACAAATGCATCACATTGGCAGGTTTGTATACCGATTTAAAAGGACGACGAATAAAATAATTTTCAAGAATGTCGAACGATGAAATGATTGATGTCTTTTTTTCAATTCGATAGGTTCAGTTTTGTTGGACCAATTGTGTGTTTTTGCTAGTGTTTACCTAAACAATACCTCAAAAAAACATTATGACTGGTGGTATTGGGACGATGGACATATTATTTAATTTTGTTGTTGTTCGGCTTACCATCTGAATCCAGGAATCTTTTGAAGGATTTGCCGCCAACCAACTACTGCAATGCTAGCTCGGTGTATTTATCAACAACTTCTTTGTTTGTCAAAACATATGCTAATGTTCCTGCTTCGACATTTGAACATATATTTGAAGCATTTACTCTTACAGTGTAGCCAGTGAAGCTTATACAGATACTATACTTTATTTCCAGACTTCATATTCGTATTTGTACGTAGTTTTAATCCCTTGAACTGAATTAATATTTTTAAAAATCTTTATAAATTAGTCTTATTCTTTACGAAGGAACTCAATTATAAAATGGTTTATTCAACAAATTAGCTGTTTATTAATTTGCTTATTGGGAATGACTGGTCGTGGGTTTAACTCCCGATGTCTGTAAGTCCATGAAGCAAAATCTTTACAGCTTTTCTACGAGTTAACTAATGGTAAAGTAATGGAGTTCAAGTTGTCATGAATTCATAGCTTCACGGATCCGCTATTAGCGCTTACGACCACTTACCAATTCTTTTGTCTCCGCAGTAACGTGGCGGTGAGACGTTAATGCGCCTCAGATAAAAGCCGACATGTTCCTTTAAATCTGCTGCAGGATTGCCCCTGTCCACTGCCATGAAACACCAACAAATAGCTACAATTTTCCACATGAAACAAACCCTTCGGACTCTTCATCAACGTCACGTCGTCTGCATAGAAGGTAAACCCGTATCTCCGGCGTCAATTATCCAAACATCCCCGAACAAGTAACTGAGAAGGTTCCATTAAGAAAGTGGACTTCTGTGCTTGTCGACTGGAGCCTGGTATCGCGGCGGCTCAGATTAATCAGCGTGTTAACCTCATCTCGTTGTCAGCGCGGAGGCCAATTTATGGTCGCGGCGCCTTAATTGATGAGATATGGCATCACCCGCCGCCGAGCCGCCGCCTGTAAACTTATAATTGGAGTTTTTGTAACAATGCGAGGAGGGTTACGCGAAGGATTAATCATAATTAACAAAAGTTTATTATGCTTCCCGTATTAAACTGTTGCTTCCCACCTTTTTCTATTTACATAAAGTTGTTGGAGTAATTTAATGAATTATTGAAAATACCAAGAGCAGAGCGTGAAAATATATTGATTCCTTCTCTGTGCTCTTTGGTGTGTGTGAGATTTAATTACATTAAGCAGCAAATACCATTCTCCGGCTTCAAATAAAACATTTAATCTGCTTCGTGAACGGGTTCAAGGCATCTGGACGTCGGATAAATGTAAAAGTGGAACGCCGCTGTTTTCCGTTCGTTAAGTAAACAAATCCTATTTATGGGTTAATTAAAAAAGAGAAATACAGATTCATCAAGTTAAATCTGTACTTATTCTTGTGTTCTTTACATGGAAACAAGTAACGTCTATCTTGTATTGAAGCGTCAACATTAGAAACTGTTCCCGAAAAAACATAAATTAATCTGTATTTTAAGTTTGTTTATAGCAGACGCTAATATGCTAGCTGCTATGCTAGATGCTATGCTTGCTGCTTTGCCAACATCCTACTGAATAGATATCCCAAGCACTTCCTGTGTAAACAGTAGACTCATCTATTTTGTATTTTGTATTGAAGCGTCTACATTAAAAATTGTTCCCGAAAAATATAAATGAATCTGTATTTTAAGTTTGTTTGTAGCAGATGCTAATATGCTAGCTGTTATGCTAGCTGCTATGCTAGCTGTTATGCTAGCTGCTATGCTAGATGCTATGCTATCTGCTTTGCCAACATCCTACTGAGTAGATATCGCAAGCGCTTTCTGTGTAGACAGTAGACTCAAAGCGCTCGCGATATTTACTGAGAGTACTTCCTGTCAGTGTAGAATGTTGGCATAGCAGCTAGCATCAAGTTAAATCTGTACAATTCATACGTATTCTTGTGTTCTTTACATGGACACAAGTTACGTCTATCTTGTATTGAAGCGTCGACATTAGAAATTATTCCCGAAAAAACATAAATGAGTCTGTATTTTAAGTTTGTTTGTAGCAGATGCTAATATGCTAGCTGCTATGCTAGCTGCTATACCAACATCCTACTGAGTAGATATCGCAAGCACTTCCTGTGTAGACAGTAGATTTGTCTATTTTGTATTGAAGCTTCGACATTAGAAATTGTTCCCAAAAAACAAAAATTAATCTGTATTTTAAGTTTGTCTGTAGCAGATGCTAATTTGCTCTTAGCAATGCTAGATGCTATGCTAACTGCTTTGCCAAAATCCTACTGGGTTGATATCCAACGCTTCCTGTGTAGACAGTAGACTCAAAGCGCTCATGATATTTACAGAGAGTACTTCCTGTCAGTGTAGGTTGTTGGCATAGAAGATAGCATCAAGTTAAATCTGTACAATTCATGCGTATTCGTTTGTTCTTAACATGGAAATATATAACATGTTTCTTGTATTGAAGTGTACAGAATAGAAATTGTATCTGAAAAAACATAAATTAAATGGATTTGTTTGTACCAGACGCCAATATGCTAGCTGTTATGCCAACATCCTACTGAGTAGATATCGCAAGCGCTTCCTGTGTAAACAGTAGATTCAATGTGCTTGTGATATTTATCGAGAGTACATGTTGTCAGTGTAGGATTTTGGCCTAAAAGCTAGCATAGCAGCTAGCATCAAGTTAACTCTGTATAATTCTTAAGTATTCTTTTGTTCTTAACATGGAAACAAGTATTGTATGCCTTGTATTAAAGCCTTGACATTAGAAATTGTTCCCGAAAAACATAAATTAATCTGTATTTTAAGTTTGTTCGTAGCAATCGCTAATATGCTAGCTGCTATGCTAGCTGCTATGTCAACATCCAACTGAGTAGATATCGCAAGTGCTTCCTGTGTAGACAGTTGACTCAAAGCCCTCGCGATATTTACCGAGAGTACTTCCTGTCAGTGTAGGATGTTGGCATAGACGGTAGCATAGCAGCTAGCATAGAACAAATTGCTGCAAAACAAGGTTAAAATTACAAATACAGACGAGCAGTATTGAGGTATTTGCTTGTTTTTAAGAAGATAAAGACAAGAGAACTGAGCTCCAGTCGCTACATTAAAATGAACAAACCTTTTTTTTCTATCACAATTGCTCTGAAAATAATCCCAACCCTTAGTCGAAATTAGAATTTTGGTTGAACCATCTCTTCAAGTAACAAACGTAGCATTAGCTTTACGAAAATATTTACATCTACTAACTATTAAGTGTTGCTTTTTTCCCATTAGGATTTACTATTTTCATCATTTTATAAGGAAGGGAGAGACGAGCTAGCTGGACGGGGAGATTAAACACATTGATTTGTTGGAAAATGAAAAGGTTGATTTGAAAAAGTCCGAACATCTGCTGGTGTTTTTTTTTTATGTTTCTTTTTTTCTTCTACATCCACCTCGGCGTGCGGTTCAGCCCGACACATCCGGTTCTGACGGCTCCGGGAACAGATGTGGAGTCACATTACCCAAACGTCGCAATTAGTCTCACTCGCTTGTGGGTTAATGAGTTTGTGGAAATGTGCGACCCATTTCTCATTAGTTAATTTCTCACGCGCCGAGCGGGAAAGAAGGGAAGAGATTCAGCTTTTTACTGTAACATGTGTCGACTCTTACGAGAGATGATGTCACACGTCTTTACATCTCTTGTGTTTATCTGCTATATAACCTCAGTACAAAACTGTTTGACCAGTTAATACCACGGGTCGAAGAAAAAGGTAAATGAATCTTAATTATCTTTGTGTTTGTCTTTCGCCAAATACCTTTACTCGTAGTTGTTGTTGACGTCCATAGTCTCTGAAGGTCAGCGACATGGACATTTTTTTTGCTTTGATTTCTCTCAAAAGATGGTTTAAAGATCAACTAATGATAAACTCCAACATCTCCAGACTCTCATCACTCAAATGTTGAAAGTTGTTTCTCTGAAATCTGGGCGAACGAGAGGTTACGAGAGTCCATTACGACGTAATTATGACTTCACTCCTCCTCTGGCCAGCTGTAATCACGCCTGCTTTGTTTATACAATGAGTCCCTTGAAGGGGGAGACTTCTTGTACTATTGACCAATCAGAACAGCGTGTTATGATAAACAAGATTTAATCTCCAGAAAATCTAAGTGTTTTCAGTGGGCGGGGCTTAAGATAATTTTCTAATGTCAATATTTCAATGAAAAGAGAGTTTTGTACAAACACACACTGATGATACAATAGAGTCACACATCACAACAACACACACACTGATGATACAATAGAGTCACACATCACAACAACACACACAGTGATGATACAATAGAGTCACACATCAAAACAACACACACACTGATGATACAATAGAGTCACACATCACAACAACACACACAGTGATGATACAATAGAGTCACACATCAAAACAATACACACACTGATGATACAATAGAGTCACACATCACAACAACACAAACACTGATGATACAATAGAGTCACACATCACAACAACACACACACTGATGATACAATAGAGTCACACATCACAACAACACACACACTGATGATACAATAGAGTCACACATCACAACAACACAAACACTGATGATACAATAGAGTCACACATCACAACAACACACACACTGATGATACAATAGAGTCACACATCACAACAACAAACACACACTGATGGTACAATAGAGTCACACATCACAACAACACAAACACACTGATGATACAATAGAGTCACACATCACAACAACACAAACACTGATGATACAATAGAGTCACACATCACAACAACACACACACTGATGATACAATAGTCACGCATCACAACAACACACACACACTGATGATACAATAGAGTCACACATCACAACAACACAGACACTGATGATACAATAGAGTCACAATAACACAACAACACACACTTACATCTACACATGAGTTGAACTTTAACAGCTAATAAAACTAAAACAAAAACTCACAGAAGACGCTATTAAGGGTCAATATCTGTGTAACTGAGGGATGCGTTGTGTTGATATTTTTAAACCATTGATCGACATTTTAGTGTTGGTTTATACTGCAGGTGATTGAGGTGCAAACGGACCAGAACATGAATGTTATTTAATTGATTTAAATGTATTTTATGTTTTACTAACTATTCATTATTTATATGCCCTTTGATGATTATGTTTCTTATTTAAATTAATTTTATATTATCTTGATATTTGACACGACAACAATCAACAAAAGTTCCTGGTTCTGGTGTTTGTGACGAAAGAACTACTTTTTTTTCTACATCTTCGCTCCACCATCGCGTCGTTACCGACTTTTAATTCCCGAAGATGAATCGACGATATCTTCGCTCAGGGGTTTGTGTGTCAGCGCACAATGGACGACGACACAAGAACCAATTAGCCAATCAATTACCGACATGTTTCTGTCCTGCTCCCTTTCTTCTGCTGGACCAGGTTACCACACACACACACTCACACACACACACACACACACACCTGCTGGTTGTGTTGCTGGTCACCCGGTGAAGCTGCTGCGATGCTGAAGAATGTGTATTTAACAAGAGGGTAACAAGGTCTGGAATCTTCACATTGATTCACTTTAAAAGACGCTTCTTTGTGCGTTTGTGTCGCGGTTGTCGTCGCTCGTCGTTGATTAGCCTCGTTCTGCGACAATCAGTCTTCATTTGTGTACAAAGCCTCTTTATTGCCTCCATTAATTATTGCCATTACGCACAGTTGATGTGTAATTGAGGAGGAAGTTCCTGGGAACGATTGTGTGGTTTAATGGTGTTAAGCAGGTTACCGTCCTGGTCAATTGAATCAAGAGGCTTTCGTTCACTTCGGGTCAGAAGCAGAAGGAGAAATGACGTCTTCAGCACCAGTTGAACGTTTCTTATCGTAGTTTGTTCAATATTAGTGTTGTAAGTAAATATGTCTTCACTTAAACACATCATCGATAGTAAACAGACCTGAATTCATTCATAAAACTAACAATTAACCATAAAATATTCACTTTATTTCTCTTTATATCTTCTCTAGTGACATACAAGTAAAGATCCTGATGGAATGTCTTGGTCAAAGTGCCCGAAGGCCCGGAAACAAATGTGTTTTTGGTATCCCTTGTGTTGTCTCTGGGTCAAGGTGACCTGAAGACCCAAAAACCAATGTGTTTGTGGTATCCTTTGGGTTGTCTCTGGGTCAAGGCGACCCAAGGGCCCAAAAACCAATGTGTTTGTGGTATCCTTTGGGTTGTCTCTGGGTCAAGGTGACCCAAGGGCTCAAAAACAAATGTGTTTGTGGTATCCCTTGTGTTTTCTCCTGGTCAAGGTGACCCAAGGGCCAGAAAACAAATGTTTTTGTGGTATCCCTTGTGTTGTTTTGTCTCTGGTTCAAAGTGAATGACCTCAACCACTGCAATTGCATTTAGGGAAGATGACCTTGACCCAGAGACAACACAAGGGATAGCACAAACACTTTTGTTTTCGGGCCTTCGGTTTTCCTTGACCCTGAGATAACACAAGGGTTAAGTAATGTTAAAGTAAATAATATAATGATTTAGAATAAACCCCAATATATTGTTGTTACTACATCGCAATACATATATTGCAATATATTGTATTGTTGACCATGTATTTTGATACATATCGTATCGCTAGATTCTTGCCAATACACACCTCTATCAAATATTGTATTTTCTTGTTGGTTATTTATGTTTATAGCAGTTTATTGTTACTTTAAACTCGTCAAACTCTGCTGCTCTAACTGATTCTGATATTGAAGAAATTACACAAATTGTTTACAATTGTGTCAACGAATGAAAATACATTTTAAAGAAATACTTCTAAGATAATGCAAGATTTTTCCTCATATTTTTTCCTTAACATAAGATTATGTTATCCTTTAACATAAGATAATTCAGCACATTAATAAATCCACTCAATATTTTAGTGCATGTTTTAGATAATAACACAATAATAAGAAGCTTGTCTTGCTAACCTGATTAGCATCTGTTGCCAATGTTTACATAACTAGCAATAACATTTTATTTTTAAGAATAATACAATTATAAGTAAAAACAGAGAGTAAAACTTTGGATTTAAATGAATTATTCCTCTCAACAGTCTCTCTCTTTTCTTTTCTTGTTTAGTCGTGACATTTTAAGTGGAAGAACAAGTAAGGCTAGCGTTCTATGAAGTCTATGGTGCAGAATTCAGAAAGACAGTCAAGATAAATAAAAATTAAGATAAACTAATTAAATACAATTGTTTTTGTGGGACTTAGACGGATTGACTAAGGAAAATAGAAAATAACATTTTTAATAAAGGCAATGATTTTGCATCTTTTCCAAATATATTTTTCAGTGGATATGTGGCCAAAATAATTTATTCGTCATTTATTAAATCATATTAAATTATAAATTGTTTATTGTAGTTCATTCTTCATTGATTAATTGATTAAGTTGAAATTAAATTAAAATTAATTAAAATAAAGCAGCACTATGCAAAATATTGACATTATGTATGAATGTTTTCTGTAATAATTTACATTTAAATAAAAATTCTTGATTAATTACTTTTGACATGCGCAGTAGAACCGTAGCTTTAGGAGTGTCCTCGTAACATGACTGCAGTTACACTTTGTTGACACTGGGCGGAGCCAGAAAGAATGTTTCAATGTAACCTAGAGGTGCTTTAATTCGTATAAAAACTAAACTATCAACTTTAACCTGTTTTCAATATGTAATAGAGTGTTAATAAAATGTAATAAACAATTCTCTGTGGAATAAAAAGGAAAATATACACATTTAAAAAAATCTAGTTTAAGTTTGTCAATAAGCCTCTAACCTTAGCTTTATAGAGTGGGAGGCACAGGACACCCTGGAAAGGTAATCAGACTGTCGAACGCACTCTGACCAACGACTCAAAATGAGTTTAAGAACGAACGAAGTAATGTAAAAAAAAATGACGTCACATATGAGGTGAGAAAATTACCTTCTGTGGACATGTGGCTCGTTCATCTCAACACCTACCTCTCCACTGTGCTGTTAAACACACTCTCACACACACACACTCACACACACTCACACACACACTGACATCTGGGCGAGGAGGCTGCGAGAGCCTCTCATGATAACAACTCTGCATCTCAACAAGCTGCATCCATCTTCATCAGCGCCAACATCTGCTGTGAGCCTCAGCCTTAAATCTCTCCAGCCCTCCACCTTCCTTTCCCTCCTCTCATCTGCATCCGTCCATCTCCCGCTAAATACCGCTGTGATTGCTTCCCCTTCTCCCCCCCCCGCCTTTTAATTTAGGACCCTCCGCCGCTTGTTTTCCTTTCAAACGTCTTTAAAATCAATATTTGATGATGATGTTATCAGTGCTTTTATGTGTAATTTAGCCCCGAGCGCGGAGTATGAATGAGACGCTGTCACTTTTATGGCATCCGGCATTTATTTCCTGTTAATGGCTCGTCCTGGTGGTGCTCGGGGCCCCCGAGGACGCCTGATGGATCTGTCTCCGCGTTAGAAAAAAAAACAAACCCTGGAATGAATACAACACAAAGGGAAGAGCGGCGAAGTAAATGTCACAAATATCGGACTTTGATTTGACATTTTCTTTGCTCCGTGCGAGCGAGATGTGAGCCGCGATGCTTCCCATTGATTCCCGTCGCCGTGGCGATCCATCAGGGGCCTTCGCTCCGGCTCCAGATTCTGACATTTCCCCACACACACGAGAAAAAAAAAAGCAATAATTATGACGGTTTTTCTCACTCATTTTTCTCACAATAACAAGCCATTTTTAATCCAATTAGAGATGCTAACGTGAGAGGAATAATCCGGGGGCCCCGGGGACAGATGAGAGAATATGCAGGACATTTATCCCGACAGTCAATATTGGATTTCTCACTAAGCAGCTGTGGCTGTTCGCGCTGACATTCTCCACCTCTGCACAGCCATCCGTCCTGATTAAAGCAGCTTTTCTACTTTATCAACATTCATTACATGAGCCAGTCGTGCGCGGCGTCGCAAACCAGCAGCACAAAACTTACGCGCCGAGCTTTTTTTCCTCGCTCGGATTTTGCCAGAATTTCTTCTTTGGAAAGATCCGGACAGACTCCAACGACCTTTGAAACAGTTTCATGATGATATTTGAAGTTAAAAACATGTCAATGAACCTCATGTTTTCAAATATTTAAGTACAAATGAAACAAAACACTTGTTTAAAGCTGCACTATGTAACATTGACAACATTTTTTTTCTTCTTCTCAGGTTGTCATGATCACATTTTTGACCAGTAGATTTCGCTATGTTTTAATGATACTGTTAACATATTAAGGAAGAAAAAAAAACACTACATTACTGTAATTACATCGTTCAGACACAAGGGGAGCCCTTAACAAAATCATTCAATTGTCAAAATTAAAACACTTTCAAAAAAGCCAAACATTTATCTCAGCTTAGTCAGTTGAATTATAGATAGAGCTGAGCCAAAAGACATGTTTTTTCGTCCAAATGCAAATTCAATCATTCAGATAAAAAAATCTCCAAATATTTGAATATTTTAAATTTAAAGCAGCAATATTGAATTTCTTTTATTTAATTTAATTCTTTTTTTCATATATTGCAATAGTTTAATTTAGAAAAGTCTTGACTTGGGCAGTAAAGATCTCTAGCTATTATCTTAAAGATGCTGTTAACACTAATCTTAAGCTAGTTTTTGAACATCAAAAAAACAGTCTACACTGGTGTAATTACATCGTTCAAACACAGGGCGGAGCCATTAACAAAATTGTTCAATCATCTGAACAGTTTTTACCAAAATATAAACGATTTCAAAGAAGCCAACCGTTTATCTCAGCTTAGTCAGTTGAAATATAGATAGAGCTGAGCCAAAAGACACACCTTTTTTCAACCATTTAAATACAAATAAAACCTTTCACGAAAATTCCTCTGCAAACCAAACCCTTCATGACTTTAAATTTAAAGAAGCACTACGTAAAATGTATATGTATTTTCTTTTAAATATTGTCATGGTTACATTTGGGTTAGGGTTAGTTAGGTTTAGGGTTAAGTTACTTTTTGAACATCAAAAAAACTGCCTACACTGTTGTAATTACATCGTTCAAACACATGGGGGAGCCATTAACAAAATGCTTTAAAATAAAAATAAATAGTTTTCAAAGAACCAAACCATAGAAGTTGGTCGTGATGTAGATAGAGCTGAGCCAAAAGGCATATATTTTTCAACCATTTATATGCAAATACCCATTCATAAAAAATAAAAGTTCTGCAAAGCTTTGTGTTTTTAAATATACAGCAGCACTATATAACATTTAGATTATTTATTTTTTATATATTGCTATTGTTTTATTTTTTAATTATTTTGGTTTGCATTACATTTCTCTTGTTAATATTTTAAAGATGCTGTTGACCCTAATGTTATGTTAGTCAAAAAAAAAGCCTTCAATGCTGCAGTTACAATGTTCACACGGAGGAGCCAGAAACAAAATTATTCAATCTTCCTTGTAGTTTTTTTTTTGTTGTGATTATTATTATATGAAATTTGAATAATAGTTATTGTTTTATATGTTTGATATTTATATTTCAGTTAAATAGATTAAATAATTCAGTTTATATTCGTAATTAATACGCAAATATTCACAGCGTTTGTTCATTTTTGTGCTACAATTAATTTGATGGATGGAGAATAGAGCGAGGGAGGATACAGTGAGAAAAAAAAGGTGAAAATATAGAGTAGTAAAGAGTTAATGATAATCATTTTACTACAAAATAAAAATAATAAATTAATAAATAAAATGAAATAATAGAATACAAATAAATATAATTAAAACTAGACGAGACAACAAAATGATGGACATATTTTAAGGGTTGTATATGTGTGTAGTTTCGCGTAAACGTCATCTTGAAAGATGAGTTTATAAAACATTTAAAATCCTGATTTAACTCCAGGAGTCATTCATCACATCGTCTTCTGGCTCAACACCGCCACCCTGCGGCCGATCCTCGTCTCGCACCACAAGATTCATGTAAGCATTAAATTATAAATGATCAACTAAACGTAGCCAGACGTCATTAAACTGCACCGAGACAGTGATTGTTCCATCAAAAGAGAGAATCCAACATAGAAGCCGATCTTTGTCGTTCATCGATTCTTTCAAAAGTTTTGTAAATGTTTTGTTTTTTAATAAATAGTGTGTAAATGACATTTAACTCTTTAAGTTGTGACTCCACTGGTGACCCGAGCGAGCGACTCGGCGTCAGGTGGGCGTCGAACACTCGCCCTCCTGGAAGGTAATTAAAAGAAGAGTGTGTTATCCATCGCTCCTCGTTAAAGAATTTGAATTAAGCATGTTTGGGGGAGAGAGAGAGAGAGAGAGAGAGAGAGAGAGAAAGAGAGAGAGAGAGAGAGAGAGGGTGAGGAGAAAATCCATGCGGGCGTTCGAGTCATCTCTCTCTGTCAAGACGCTCCACACTGGGAGGGTCGACTCATTACTGCCCCCGCAGGAGATGAATGGCTCGCCCGGGAAGGTGGGGCGACGTGTTGTTGGGGTGTGTTTGGAATCGTGTAGTGGAGCCGTAACATTATGACCATCAGCGTGAGATGAACGGGTTAAATATCATCACTGCGCTCTGATGGTTAGTGACCACTAGAGGGAGTTTGATGTGATACTGTATCACGATACACGGTCGACGATACGATATATCGTGATACTGTAGTAACAAGGATATATGTGTAGTATTGTCCAGTACTTGACTCTGGTGTTGTGATAGTGTAGTAACAAGGATATATGTGTTGTGATAGTGTAGTAACAAGTATATATGTGAAGTATTGTCCAGTACTTGACTCTGGTGTTGTGATAGTGTAGTAACAAGGATATATGTGTAGTATTGTCCAGTACTTGACTCTGGTGTTGTGATAGTGTAGTAACAAGGATATATGTTTAGTATTGTCCAGTACTTGACTCTGGAGTTGTGATAGTGTAGTAACAAGGATATATGTGTAGTATTGTCCAGTACTTGACTCTGGTGTTGTGATAGTGAAGTAACAAGGATATATGTGTTGTGATAGTGTAGTAACAAGTATATATGTGTAGTATTGTCCAGTACTTGACTCTGGTGTTGTGATAGTGTAGTAACAAGTATATATGTGTAGTATTGTCCAGTACTTGACTCTGGAGTTGTGATAGTGTAGTAACAAAGATATATGTGTAGAATTGTCGAGTCTTTGACTCTGGTGTTGTGATAGTGTAGTAACAAGTATATATGTGTAGTATTGTACAGTACTGGACTCTGGTGTTGTGATAGTGTAGTAACAAGTATATATGTGTAGTATTGTCCAGTACTTGACTCTGGTGTTGTGATAGTGTAGTAACAAGTATATATGTGTAGTATTGTACAGTACTTGATTCTGGTGTTGTGATAGTGTAGTAACAAGTATATATGTGTAGTATTGTACAGTACTTGACTCTGATGTTGTGATAGTGTAGTAACAAGGATATATGTGTAGTATTGTCGAGTACTTGACTCTGGTGTTGTGATAGTGTAGTAACAAGTATATATGTGTAGTATTGTCCAGTACTTGACTCTGGTGTTGTGATAGTGTAGTAACAAGTATAATATGTGTAGTATTGTCCAGTACTTGACTCTGGTGTTGTGATAGTGTAGTAACAAGTATATATGTGTAGTATTGTACAGTACTTGATTCTGGTGTTGTGATAGTGTAGTAACAAGTATATATGTGTAGTATTGTACAGTACTTGACTCTGGTGTTGTGATAGTGTAGTAACAAGGATATATGTGTAGTATTGTCGAGTACTTGACTCTGGTGTTGTGATAGTGTAGTAACAAGTATATATGTGTAGTATTGTCCAGTACTTGATTCTGGTGTTGTGATAGTGTAGTAACAAGTATATATGTGTAGTATTGTCCAGTACTTAACTCTGGTGTTGTGATAGTGTAGTAACAAGTATATATGTGTAGTATTGTACAGTACTTGATTCTGGTGTTGTGATAGTGTAGTAACAAGTATATATGTGTAGTATTGTACAGTACTTGACTCTGGTGTTGTGATAGTGTAGTAACAAGGATATATGTGTAGTATTGTCGAGTACTTGACTCTGGTGTTGTGATAGTGTAGTAACAAGTATATATGTGTAGTATTGTCCAGTACTTGACTCTGGTGTTGTGATAGTGTAGTAACAAGTATATATGTGTAGTATTGTCCAGTACTTGACTCTGGTGTTGTGATAGTGTAGTAACAAGTATATATGTGTAGTATTGTACAGTACTTGATTCTGGTGTTGTGATAGTGTAGTAACAAGTATATATGTGTAGTATTGTCCAGTACTTGATTCTGGTGTTGTGATAGTGTAGTAACAAGTATATATGTGTAGTATTGTCCAGTCCTTGACTCTGGTGTTGTGATAGTGTAGTAACAAGTATATATGTGTAGTATTGTCGAGTAATTGACTCTGGTGTTGTGATAGTGTAGTAACAAGTATATATGTGTAGTATTGTACAGTACTTGACTCTGGTGTTGTGATAGTGTAGTAACAAGGATATATGTGTAGTATTGTCGAGTACTTGACTCTGGTGTTGTGATAGTGTAGTAACAAGTATATATGTGTAGTATTGTCCAGTACTTGACTCTGGTGTTGTGATACTGTAGTAACAAGTATATATGTGTAGTATTGTACAGTACTTGATTCTGGTGTTGTGATAGTGTAGTAACAAGTATATATGTGTAGTATTGTCCAGTACTTGACTCTGGTGTTGTGATAGTGTAGTAACAAGGATATATGTGTAGTATTGTCGAGTACTTGACTCTGGTGTTGTGATAGTGTAGTAACAAGTATATATGTGTAGTATTGTCCAGTACTTGACTCTGGTGTTGTGAAAGTGTAGTAACAAGTATATATGTGTAGTATTGTCCAGTACTTGACTCTGGTGTTGTGATAGTGTAGTAACAAGTATATATGTGTAGTATTGTACAGTACTTGATTCTGGTGTTGTGATAGTGTAGTAACAAGTATATATGTGTAGTATTGTACAGTACTTGACTCTGGTGTTGTGATAGTGTAGTAACAAGGATATATGTGTAGTATTGTCCAGTACTTGACTCTGGTGTTGTGATAGTGTAGTAACAAGTATATATGTGTAGTATTGTCCAGTACTTGACTCTGGTGTTGTGATAGTGTAGTAACAAGTATATATGTGTAGTATTGTCCAGTACTTGACTCTGGTGTTGTGATAGTGTAGTAACAAGTATATATGTGTAGTATTGTACAGTACTTGATTCTGGTGTTGTGATAGTGTAGTAACAAGTATATATGTGTAGTATTGTACAGTACTTGACTCTGGTGTTGTGATAGTGTAGTAACAAGGATATATGTGTAGTATTGTCGAGTACTTGACTCTGGTGTTGTGATAGTGTAGTAACAAGTATATATGTGTAGTATTGTCCAGTACTTGACTCTGGTGTTGTGATAGTGTAGTAACAAGTATATATGTGTAGTATTGTCCAGTACTTGATTCTGGTGTTGTGATAGTGTAGTAACAAGTATATACAGGTATGTGTAGTATTGTCCAGTAGTTTACTCTGGTGTTGTGATAGTGTAGTAACAAGTATATATGTGTAGTATTGTCCAGTACTTGACTCTGGTGTTGTGATAGTGTAGTAACAAGTATATATGTGTAGTATTGTCCAGTACTTGATTCTGGTGTTGTGATAGTGTAGTAACAAGTATATACAGGTATGTGTAGTATTGTCCAGTAGTTTACTCTGGTGTTGTGATAGTGTAGTAACAAGTATATATGTGTAGTATTGTCCAGTACTTGACTCTGGTGTTGTGGGCAATTTGTTTTCAAACCAAAATATGTCCAAACATCAGCTTTAAAAGCTGCCTGAGTCACTGTATCCTCTCGTCCTCAGTCACCACTGGGATATCGCGGGGTTTCATTTTTACTTTGACATTTACCATCATCATATTAATCATAAATTAACTATGATAAAATAAAATATAAGCCAAAAAAGCCAGACAATTGTACAATTATATTTCTGGCTCCCCTGTGTGTTAGAGCAGTGTAACTGCAGCGGTGCATCGCTGGTTCTTTGGAGGCTAATGTGTTGATGTAAGTGTGTCTTAAATAGATGTTGGGACTCTATTGTATCATCAGTGTGTGTTTGTTTTTACAATACTCTCTTTTCATTGAAATATTGACATTATAAAATGCCGTGAATATTTTAATTGTGAATTAAAATAAATGGAATTATTTTCATTTTAGAAACACTAAACCATACAATAACAAATATGATTAGAAAGCCAAAGAATATCTATATTTATACGCCTGCTGGATGAATTGAGCCTCATGGAATAAAACACAATATCAAAAATCCTATTTCCTGTTATATAAATACACATTTAGTCTGTCCTGTGACTTCATAAAACACAAAATATACTTTTGACTAGAGTTAATTATCTTCCATGTGAAAAAATGTTCATTGATATGACATTATGTGTGACATTGATGCAGTTGTGAGAAATTTGAAATGTGGATTCTGGATTACCGTCTGGATCAGGGATTCGTTAAAAGGATTCGTCACTCTCTGTTGTGTCAGATGCAGCTCTAGCTTTGCTAACTTCCTTCGTTGTTTAAGCTGTGTTGGGCTATCAAATTCCAGGATGCTACTGCCCCCTTCTGTTCAAGTGATATAATACACATTTGACTGTAACGTCAACTATAATGTCTCTCAGTGTGCGTCGATTTTTATCAATTATTAATAAATAACTATGGTGGCCCAGAAGTGACAAAAAAAATTACAAACTCGCAAAATCACAATTTCCTGAAACAAATGAACAAACTTGTGAAACAAACACTATCACTATTTTAAGAAATTGTCACATTATTATAGTAAATTGTGATTTCGTTTCAGCATCTGTTCATTTGTTTAAGGAAATTATTTAAAAAAATAAAGTAAAATAAAAAAATCCGAGTTGTTTCAGAGTTTATACATTTGTTTCAGAGTTTATACATTTGTTTATGAGTTTATGTATTTGTTTATGAGTTTATACATTTGTTTCACAGTTTATACATTTATACAAGTTTATAAATTTCTTCAAGAGTTTTGTTAATCTGTTTCAGAGTTTGTAAATTCTCACTCAAATCAAATTCAAGAGCTGAGATCTCCTGCTTTTTCAACTTTTATTTTTATTTTATTTTATTTACAAATCTTTGTTAGATCATTCTTTCCGACCAGAAGTAAAACCTCGTAGTAATAATAATAATTGAAAACCTTTTTAACCTTTTTTTCCATTACTTTGGATGATTTTTAACCTTCTTCACAACTGAAAAGGACTAATTTAAAACATAAATAAAATAAATATAAGTTATTTTTCATCTGTAGTTCTGTCTTCTCTACATTTCAATCTCCTGCCCAGAAGAATTCAGCGCCTTCGCATATCGTCCACTAGATGCTGCTGTTGCTCAGTAACGAACAGAATAGATCGAAGAGAACGTTCAGTCAAACATGGATCGACGGTGACTCCGCCCATCGAGAATGACGTGAAATAAATCCCTTATTAAACCATTGAAGTCGAAATAATTTGAGCTGGAAAAAGTCAATTATCAGTCATTGTTTTGACAATTCTAAGCTCAAAATCATCCAGTTGTGATCAGACATGTTCTTCCGTCTTTTCCTCCAGATTCAACTTCAGATTCCTCCATGTCTCACATTTGCATCACAAGCGTGAACATCCTGACACACCTGGGCAGGTGCATCGTTCTGTATCCGCTTCTTCAATACGTATTTCAAAATATGTATTAAAGAAAATGAAGTTCATTCATAAAGTCAAAATATGCGCCAAATCCTATCAGATGATCATGATGTGACACGATTAAAATGAAGAAAACCCCGAAAGCGAGACATCTGTCATAAACGCAGTTCTTATTAAATTTTACTGAAAGACATTGAGAACCCCTGAGTTATATGTTTCATAACTTCAGGTTCTAGGAATTGGTGCAAAGCCCCGTCTCTGAAAATCTCCACCACACTTCCTCCTACTGAAAACTCAGCTGAGAAAAGTTGGCAGCTGGTCGACGTGGTTAGAGGGCTTCTCTTAGAACCTGAAGATATGAAACATATAACTCAAGGGTTAGAAAAACACCCCACAAAGCATGATGCTACCACCCCCATGCTTCACAGTAGGGATGGTGTTCTTGGGATGGTACGCATCATTCTTCTTCCTCCAAACACACTTAGTGGAATTATGACCAAAAAGGTCCATTTTGGTCTCATCTGACCACAAAACTTTCTCCCATGACTCCTCTGGATCATCCAAATGGTCATTGGCAAACTTAAGACGGGCCTTAACATGTGCTGGTTTAAGCAGGGGAACCTTCCGTGCCTTGCATGATTTCAAACCATGACGTCTTAGTGTATTACCAACAGTGACCATGGAAACGGTGGTCCAAGCTCTTTTCAGGTCATTGACCAAGTCCTGCCGTGTAGTTCTGGGCTGATTCCTCACCTTTCTTAGCATCATTGAGACCCCACAAGGTGATATCTTGCATGGGGCTCCACTCCGATTGAGATTGACCGTCATGTTTAGCTTCTTCCATTTTCTAATGATTGCTCCAACAGTGGACCTTTTTTCACCAAGCTGCTTGGCAATTTCTCCGTAGCCCTTTCCAGCCTTGTGGAGTTGTACAATTTTGTCTCCGGTGTCTTTGGACAGCTCTTTGCTCTTAACCATGCTGAGACCCATGTTTGGGTCTTACTGATTGTATGGGTGGACAGGTGTCTTTATGCAGCTAACACCCTCACACAGGTCCATCTGATTCAGGATAATACAGTGGAGTGGAGGAGGACTTTTAAAGGCGGACTAACAGGTCTTTGAGGGTCAAAATTCTATCTGATAGACAGGTGTTCAAATACTTATTTTCAGCTGTATCACACGAATAAATTGTTAAAAAATCATAGATTGTGATTTCTGGATTTTTCTTTTTAGATGATCTCTCACACAGTGGACATGCACCTACCATGAACATTTCAGACAACCTCCATGATTTCTAAGTGGGAGAACTTGCAAAATAGCAGTTTGTTCAAATACTTATTTTCTTCACTCTACGTCATTTGGTGCTCTGCCCACTAACTGCTTCGCTACTACAAACCAAGGCGAAGCCAGAGGGGATCAATTTACCCCCAGCTGGACGCCGGTCCTGACAGCCGATCTCGACTCTCATTTGGAGGCATAAAGCCCGGAAATTCTCCACATGCTGGAGCCCAGCACCGGGGGTGATGTCAGAGTCCCCCCTGCCCGGGGTGTACAGCGCCACCACTATTAACCCCAGACTCTCCTGCTTCACACATTTGTCCACTTCAATATTCATCCGCCATCATTACATTCCACTGTGATCTTTTTGCTTTTCACTGTCAGGAGCTTTCTGCTGAGTTGAAAAGGAGGAAGTGTGGTGGGGATTCCCCACCTCTTAAAGGAAGTGGACTGCACCCAGCTGGGTGGCGAGTTCATTAAGCTTTCTCAGGGACAAGGCAGTGCCTCGAGGATAAACCAGTAGCGAAGCCGTTAGAGGGCGGAGCACCAAATGACGTAGAACGTGAAAACTTTCTCGTCCAAACGTGAAAATTTCTTGTTCTGAAATGAAACTTTCGCGTTCTAAGGTGAAAACTTTCCTCGTTCTAACGTGAAAACTTTCTCGTCCAAGCGTGAAAACTTTCCTGTTCTTATGTGAAAACTTTCTCGTTCTAAGAGAAAACCTTACACCTTTTGAACAATAATTTCAATGTAAAAAATGAAATTTTATGTTGTTTTATTATTCATTTTGTTTTTTGGCACTTTAGAGCTTTGCTGGTGGTAAGCTAACCTAGCATACTAACAGGCTAGCTTGGCATTTTAGCAACATTTTGTTTGGTATAGCAACATCTTTTAGCTGCCGTTTCTTGCCTACATTTTTTTCCTTCACAGATTACTATAAACTTTAATCTCCTAAAGAAAAATTTCACAACAACGATGCAGAAGTTCAATATTTTCCGGGGGGTTGTTTGAACTTTTGGCCGAAACTGTGGCACCGGACGCGTCACGATCGCACTCTAGCATAGTTTGACGCTAACATTCTCGGTACTGTCGCGAGCATTAGCGTATCAAACATAATAATGTTATTAATTGTGGCGTTCTTTCCACACACGGACGACCAGTGAAATTAACGGCGCTTGAATAGGTCACCAGAGTTTTGTGGACGCACTACATCGCGTCGCCTTGATTACGTTGTCGCCACTTCTCGCGTGTGACGTCGGCGGCTCTCGCGGATGCCAAG
The DNA here is from genome assembly GCF_982586985.1 of Callionymus lyra. Taxonomy (NCBI): domain Eukaryota; kingdom Metazoa; phylum Chordata; class Actinopteri; order Syngnathiformes; family Callionymidae; genus Callionymus; species Callionymus lyra. The sequence goes on along the minus strand of NC_141818.1, from coordinate 49,689,697 downwards.
TATCATTAGCCGGAGATAATTGTGGGCCACGGTTGGGCTCAGAGACGCTGAAGAAAGTGTGAGGGCGGTATCTACACCGACAGCACTGTCACACACACACACACACACACACACACACACACACACACACACACACACACACACACACACACACACACACACACACACACACACACACACACACACACACACACATACACACACACACACACACACACACACACACACACTAGCTTGACCTTTAAGGCATCACTTTGCCAGACTTGAGTTGAGGAAACATTTATCGACCTCATCATCAGTTTAAAGATGCGTTTAGTGACGCAAGAAATGTCTCGTAAAAAGTGCATCGTTCAGATTAAACAAGTGCTAACAGAGGAAATTCATTTTACTGTTTGATCACAAAATAAACCAAAAAAGAACAATTTCTTACATAAAAAAGTAAATGTAGTATTTACTGGATTAAAAAATACACATCATTGTTTTAATTTAATACACATTTAGACATTTTTGAATTATGGAAAAATATTTATTATCAATTAAATCCTGAGATACGACTTGTGAGCAGCAGGGAATCAAAAGTGAGTGTAAAATATAAGTTTTAAAACATTGTAAAACATAGGATTATTAGGATATTTTAAAGGACATATTATTGATTGATTAGAGAGACGGAAATATATTGATTGTGTCAGTTAATCGTGAAAAATGGTTGATGGAAGTAACAATTCTACAAAACAAAGTACCGTATTTTTCGGACTATAATAAAGAAGGAAAAAACATAAATAAGTCGCACTGGAGTATAAGTCGCATTTTTGGGGAAAATCCAACACCAAGAACAGACATGTGATCTTGAAAGGCAATTTAAAATAAAAATAGAGGCAACAACAGGCGGAATAATTGTACGTTACGTTACATGAACTGAGAACCTGGTATGTTAACATAAAATATTAAGAGTTATTCAGAGAACTATAGCATAAATAACTAAGAAGTTTACCAAACCATCCGTGTAACTCCAAATAACTCTAATCACATGAAATCTTCATCCTCGAAGTCACTTTTAAACAACTAACTAACTCCGGAGGTAGAAGATGCTTCCTCTTCTACGTCGAAATAATCAACACAAGCCTAGAGCGCCCTCTTGAGGTTTAGTGTGAAAATAATATGTGAAATGATATACCGGTAATAATGTGTTAATAATTTCACACATAAGTCGCTCCAGAGTATAAGTCGCACCCCCGGACAAACTATGAAAAAAACTGCGACTTATAGTCCGGAAAATACGGTAAATTATTTTATTAAACGTTTAAACATCACTTTAAGGACATAACAGGACAATTGTGGAGCTTATTGACTTAATGTAAACCTAGGATTGAGCCTCCATTAAACATTTTTATTATATTAAAGTTTTACCGAATGTTGCCATGGTTGCAATATGCATTCTGACCACAAGATGTCTCTGAACTGGTCACACAGAGCGTTCAATCAAACTACATGAATATGACGAAAAAAATAAACTAAATCTTATGATGTCTTATGAGTAAGATTTTTAGCTCAGTGTTGAAGCTTCTGATTATTTTGGTCTCAATTTATATGTCACAGTGGAGACTGGAATCCAACAGAGTCTCCTGGTAGATTTCCAATCTCTCCTAGTAGAGATTGGAACTCTACCAAGACAATCTCCAATTCTAATAAGGGAAATTCGGATTGCATCAAAATGTTTTGGAAAATAGACCGAATCATTTCACATCTAAAATTTACTTACAAATTACTTCATGTTTTAGATATATCTGATAACCCCTGTTTTAATACACACTGTAACATGTTTTTCTTGCACATATGTCAAACATATACTATATACTACTCAACAATTGTAGCCCTAGTTACCCTACACAAGGGGTCAGCCACCCGCGGCTCTTTCAGTTTCTGATCCTGCTTTCTTTTTCTTTTTTTAAGTATAAATGTGGGAATTTTATTTAACTGTTTCGTAGAGTTTTTCCAATGATGCATGAACAATGTGCAAACCTCTTCTTCCGTTTACTTTTTATTGAATAAAAACTGTTACAGTAAGACGTATCTTCGCTGGTATAAGAACAACAAAGTTCTTCACGATCATCAGAACTTTGACTCCTCGCTCCCCCCTCCCTCACCTGTCTCACTCTTAAAGGAACAGTGACACGCAAAACAATCGTATTGTCATATTTTCCTTTGGTTTGTTCAAAAATGTAATTTTAAATTTGTGCAGACCTGAAAAAAACTTGGTGAACTACAATTTCTTTCTGCCTACATATAAATGTATATATATTTTTTTCTCAGCAGGTCATTTACAAACGTGTACGTTATAATAAATTAGTTTAAGTTTGATATCAAATAGTTTAGTTTTGAATGTCCTATTATTTTTTATTCTGCATTGTTGAAATTATAGTAGTAATAATGATATAATAACGATGATAAAAAATTATTGTGATGTATATTAATGTATATAAAACCCTCCAGAGTCACATATTGCTCTACATAAAAAACAACAACAACAACCTTGACTAAGTTAAACAACTGCAGTAAATATACAAAACAGTGTTATGATAATTATCAATTCTTTGCTAAGTGATAGTTCACCTAAAATTCAATTTTCACACTCATGTCAACTAAGGGTTGGGATAAATCAGTTCTTTTTAGAGTTAAAGACAAAGGTGTTTGTTCATTTTGATGTAGTGACTGGAGCTCAGTCGTCTTTGTCTTCATCTTCGTCCAAAAAGACACTTAAAAACATCCAAAAAAAATAATTTTAATCTCTACTTGGAGAGTTACGGACTCTCCTGTATTCCAGTCTCCACTGTGACATATATGTTACAATTAAATAACTGACAACATTTTTTTAATAGAAAAGAATCTTCTATAATAATAATGTAATGTTTATTAACTATATTTAATAAAATTGTATACCTTGAATAACTACAGTGCTAGGCTAAATGTTATTCATTTAAAGTTTATAAAGGTCAGAATAAAATGTTCAAATTAAAAGGTAAAAATCTTGTTTAAGTACAATAATCTGTGAAATAACCTCATAAAAATGACAACGTTGCAAACTAGCGACCTGATCAATCAATATTCCATGGCCATAAATTAGTACCTTAAGTCCACAATTTTGTATTTCATGCTCACAATTTAGTATTGCATGGCAACCTTTTAGTATTTCATGACCACAAATAAGTCTTTGTGACAATGTTAAAGTATTTCATGGCCTTAAATTAGTACTTTAAGACCACAATTTAGTGGCCACATATAAGTATTATGTGATTTAGTATTTCATGGCAGAAAATTAGTATTTTTTGGCAATGGTTTAGTAATTAATATCCACAAATTGGTATTTCGTGGCCATGATTTAGTATTTCATGGCCATACATTAGTACTTTGTAGCCACAATTTTGTATTTCAAGCTCACAATTTAGTATTTTGTGGCATTGGTTTAGTAATTAATTTCCATAAATTAGTATTTAATGGGAATAAATAATAATATATAAAGTACTTTGTGGCAATGGTTTAGTATTTGGTAGCCAGGAATAAGTATTTTTGACTTTGATTAAATATTTCACCCTTTTAGTATTTCATGGCCACTAATAATTATTTTGTGACATTGATTTAGTATTTCATGGCAGTAAATTAGTATTTTGTGGCAAAGTTTTAGTATTTCATGGCAACAAATAAGTAATTTGTCACATTGATTTAGTATTTCAGGGCAATGATTTAGTAATTAATTTCCACAAATTAGTATTTCATGGGCATAAATTAGTACTTTGTGACAATGGTTCAGTATTTAATGGCCAGGAATAAGTATTTTTGACTTTGATTAAGTATAGTTAACATGTTGTAACTTCATAACATGGTGCTCAATGTTAAAGCTTTTTTTAATTTGGTGTAAATGTCTGAATAAAAAAATAAACTAATAAACAATCTGCTGTTAGCTTGCTATTACTAATCAAAAACTGTATGCAATAAGATCGTATAAATTACTTTAGACAACTAGTACGCTAATGTTATTCATTCAAATGTTTATTTATGAAAATAAAAACGAGACAGAATCTGTAAAAGACATGTACATATAGAAGAAATATAGTAACCAGGCTAACGTAGCATCTTTAGCTCTGTGTTGCTAATCAGCACTTCCTTTCTCCAGTACGATATTTAAAAACAAATGAAACAACTCTAGTATTATGTTGGTGTGCTATCAGGGAAATTTAAGTTGAAAATAACACATTTTAAAAACACAAGCATTTTATGTCATGTTGGTTTTTGCATTTTACAGTAATGCTATTAGCAGATTAGCTTAGCGAACTAGTGCAGAAGACTGATTTGCTGAAACTATGATAACTTATTATTAAGTTGTTTGTTTCATAAAATAACTTGTTAGTATATTTGAAAACAAGTCTATTGTCGATAAGTCACGTGAAAACCATCTTTAGCTCGTGTCGCGCTCGCATGAGTGACACGAATCCTCGACTCGGCGGCTATAAAAGCAGCCTCTTCCGTGGAGGCTCAGTTTCCCTCCTCTAGCCCTCGAGTCAGGATGTCTGTGTCTCCGCGAGCCCAGCTGCTGCTCTTCCTGCTGTCGCTGTCGTCCAGGAGCTCCATCGGACGCTACATCCATGTGAGCCTCCGTCAGACCTCGGGCTCGGCTTCACCGTCCTCACTTTCCTCCCTGTTTCAGGACGACTTCGCCGACGGAATATCGACTCTCTTGTCCGCCGAGAGACGAGACGCTGAGGATTTTGTTTTCCAAAGACCTCTGAGTAAGTGCAACAATCTTACTAGTGTTGTTTTATTTAGTAGTGACACAAACAAAAGTAACAAAAACTGTTATGATAAATATAAGATTAACAACAAACCATAGAACAAGTGCAACACAGTAACTACTAAATAAACTATATTTATAAAGTGCATTCCTGGACACAAATTGGTATTTTGTTCTGACAAATTAGTATTTCCTGGACACAAATTAGTATTTCCTGGCCACAACTGAATGTTTTCTGGCTACCAATGAGTACTTCCTGGCCACAAATTACTATTTCCTATCCACAAATTAGTGTTTCCTGGCCACAAATTACAATTTCCTATCCACAAATTAGTGTTTCCTGGCCACAAATGACTATTTCCTGGCCACAAATAAATATTTCCTATCCACAAATTAGTGTTTCCTGGCCACATATAAATATTTCCTATCCACAAATTAGTATTTCCTGGCTACAAATGAATGTTTTCTGGCTACCAATGAGTACTTCCTGGCCACAAATTACTATTTCCTATCCACAAATGAGTGTTTCTTGGCCACAAATAAATATTTCCTATCCACAAATTAGTGTTTCCTGGCCACGTCTTTGTATTTCCTGTCCACAAATTAGTATTTTCTGGCAGCAAATTGGTATTTCCTGGCCAAAGATTTGTAAATAGTTGTCCCAAATTAGTATTTCCTGGCCTCAAATTAATATTTCCTATCCACAAATTAGTGTTTCCTGGCCACGTCTTTGTATTTCCTGTCCACAAATTAGTATTTTCTGGCAGCAAATTGGTATTTCCTGGCCAAAGATTTGTAAATAGTTGTCCCAAATTAGTATTTCCTGGCCTCAAATGAATGTTTTCTGGCTACCAATGAGTACTTCCTGGCCAAAATCTAATATTTCCTATCCAAAAACTAGTGTTTCCTGGCCACTTATTAGTATTTTGTTCAGACAAATCAGTATTTCCTGGCCAAATACTTGTATTTCCTGGCCACCAATGATTTACTTTATCATGTCTTGGGGTTGGTACCTTTGTAACGTGATAAAAACTATAATTTACTTAACCATAAATGATTTTGCTTTTCTTGAGTATATTTATTCAAAAGATGTTCCAAAATATTTTCCCACTTATTCCAATTAATTATATTTAACTGACATCATGTAATATTTATTGGTGTTAAAGGAGATCCAATTACAAAACCTTTAATCTTTAATTTCAATAATCCTGTTATAATTTTAGAATTCATCACAGTTTTTCACGCAGTATAATCCAATAAAAGGTTCCTAATCTTGTGTAATCTGGCGTGCACGTTCCTCAGGGTGTTTGGACATGTTGGCCACCGAGGGCTCCTTCACCTTCGTGGCCTCGCGACCTCAGCTCGCCTGCGCCACCTTCCTCATCGCCGAGCCCAACGAGGTCATCAGTCTGCAGCTCTCCGACGTCAGCATCGACTGCGAGGAGGGCGACTTCCTCAAGGTCGGTCTCACTGGTTAAACACACCTACACACACTCACCTACACACACTCTCACGCCACTGACTCAAAGACCCTCGTTTCATTTCAAACGTTGCCAAAGCGGGTTTTTGACGATAACTGATCAAGATGATGAGTTTTATTTGGTCCAATCGCCTCGAGGCCAGAGTGGGATCAGAAGCCTTTGGTGTCGGAGCCAAGACTGAGTCAGACTCAGATGCCCTCTCAGTTCATTTGGGGCCAATGAGCCGTGCAGAGGAGAGACCAGGGGCCCGTGAGTGGGAGCATGAAGCTTCTCTGAATCCCGGATCAACATTTAGGCATCCAACTACAACAAGGGCTTTTCCCCCCGGGCCACATTGTATTCTGTGAGGGGCCGACAAACCAAACAAGAGGAGCAGAGAGAGAAAATATGATGGAAGAATTTTAGAAAAGGTTTCAACTACTAATACTAATACTACATGCATTTTATCATATCTAACCAAGTTGTAAACAGAAAAGAAATTGATCCGTTTAGGACGAAATAGCAATAAAAGAAACCTAAAAAACAGGAATTGTTAAACAACAGCCATTAATCATGACTGCAGAGTCTAAATAAAGGGCATGGAATGAGGTTCTACTTCATGCTGCTACGTCCTCTAACCAAGCTCGGCTATTGGTTATTCCTCGAGGCCAATAGCGAAGCTCGGTTACAGGGCTTTGCACCATTTATAGAGACTGGATAATATTAGATAATCCAGATGTTCCAACTCAAGGTTCTACACCCTCCTACCCAGTTTCACTATTGGCCTCACAGATTAACCAATAGCCAAGATCGGTAAGAGAGCGTAGAACCATTCATAGAACCTGGTATATAAAATAGTCCAAGGGTTCCAACTCAAGGTGCTGCGCCCTCTAAGCCAGTTTTAGTATTGGACCTAAGGATTAACCAGAAGCCAAGATAGGTAAAAGGCAATGGCACCATTCGTAGAACCTGGATTATATTAGACAATCCAGTGGTTCTACATCATAGTGCTACACCCTCCAACAGAGTGTTGCTATTGGCCTTGAGGATTAACCAATAGACAAGATAGGTAAGATTATAAACATTCATAGAACCTGTAATATATTAGATAATCTGGTGGTTTCAACTCAATGTGCTACGCCTTTTAACCGAGCTTTGCTATTGGCCCTTGTGACCCTGGTCTAGAAAGACGCTTTACAAATAACAGTTACTTACTTACTTGACTGTGTGTCACCATTTGTAGAACCTAGATTATATACTATTATTATCTACGTCATTCATGGTGCTGAACCCTCTTACCGAGCTTTGCTACAGGCCTCGAGGGTTAACCAACAGCATAGCTTGGTTTAAGGGCGTAGCACCATTCATAGAACCCAGATTGTATACAAAATCTGGGGATCTACCAACAGAAGTGTTTAAAATTGAACAGCTAATATGGCTTTGAAATGTCTTCAGTGCAAATGGTTGATGAGAGCTTGTGTAAATCCATTAAAGCTAAATAAACTCCAAACATGCCAGACCTACTGTATATAATACAATAGTTTAAATTGTGTCTATAAATGGCCAAAGATTCTCAGATTTTGATAAGATGTATTTTCAGAATAAGAAATACATGTTGCATATACGAATGCAATGTGACCATTAAACTTGTACCCTGCCATTTACAAGAAGAATAAAAATGTCGTGGTCCAAGGATCACTGGACCGAGTACTGGACCGAGTACTGGACCGAGTACTGGACCGAGTACTGGACCAAGTGCTGGACCGAGTACTGGACCGAGTACTGGTCCAAGGACGTTTTACAACACATTTTATATATGGGTTTATTGTTGTATTGTGGGGAAAGTGAGTGTTTTGCTAGTTTCAGTTTGGTTTTCAGTTGAAATTTTCTGTCTGAAAGTTTTGTATCTAAATAAAAATAAAAATATTTATGTTTAAACAAAAAAAACCTACAATGCACATTAATTTAAAGAAAAATAAACTTTTTCTAAATAAGATCTCAATAATCAATCAATTTATTTTGTTGAGGAATTTAAATGTCATTTCTAAACTCTTAAATACTTTTAAAAGGAAATAATTCCTAAACAAAGAACTTTTTATTAAGAGTTAATACAATAATGAATCAATTCTACTCTGACATCATGTGGGCCGCGTGGATGCAGTCAAAGGGCTGCACATGGCCCCCGGGCCTCGCTTCATCCGATCAAAGTCAAATAACCTTTTAACCTTTTATCCCAACATCGCCTTTTCTGGAAATTCCCTGATATAAAGTTACAGAAACTCACAGATGTGTTTTCAGTGGAGAAATCAATCATATCTGTGGTTACAAACTAACAATGAAGATTTTGTTGATGAAACACAATGTTCTCCAGTCGTGATTCACGCGCCAGTTTTCTCTCAACCTCTGTTTTATTAACAGATAATATTTCAACCGCTGCGCTCGTTAATCTCAGGGTACATAAGAGTGTAATCCCTCCGAGGGATAAACACAGATGTGAGCAAATCGGTTTCCAACATATTTTCCGCCTCCATGACGTCATTCCCGGTGTCGAGTTTGCAAATATTACAGCAAAGATTCAACACTGCGGATAAAACGGGTCAAACAGAAGAATCTGTTATGTAACTTTTAGGACTTGAAACAACATAAGCGTAAGATACAAAATATTAAATTAAATAAATCTACTCAATTTATATATTTATGTATTAACTGTGGTATTGATTTCAGGCTGTTTGTGTTTGCGTGGGATTTTCCAAGGAAGTGACGGAAGTCAGAACATTTTAATCTAAAAGTTCAAATTTATTGATTTTTATCTATTGAAATGTTGATGTTTTAAGATTCTTTTTTTTTCAATAATTTCTATATTAAACGTTTTTTTCTTATTATTTTCATTTTTCCAAAAAACGAATTAAATGTTCAAATATTTTATTTTAAGTAATTGCTTTTTATACTCATAGATATTGATATTATAATTCCAATTTATCAAAAATAAATGTTCCATATTCAATTATTTTTTTATTCCTATCCTTTTAAATTCAATATAAAAATAATAATGTGCCACCAGACAATAAGAGAGAACCAAACAATTCAATGGAACTTTCAGGCAATCATACAAAACATTTATATAATATAGTATATAGTAATATATAGTAAACTTCTTTTTGAATTATTGAAATGTATGTTTTATTAATGCTTTTTTTTATGTGTGCTTTGGATGTAAAAGCAAATTTCTGTAGATTTTTACATTGAATTTAAAAGGCTACAAATCTATAAAAAAAAAAAATTGTATATATATATATATATATACATGTCTATATTATAAAACACATTTATTTTGCAATGATGTCAATATAATATTATATATATATATATATATAAATATATATATATATATATTTTAAAAAAATTCGATTGTTTTGTTTAAATGATTGATCTTTCAATACAGAAATAATAAAATAAAATAATAACAATAAAACATATTAAAAAAGGTTAAATTCATCTATTCAACATACAGAGGACACTGATATACTTCCATATAAATTCCTTTAAATGTAAACATGTTTAAATACGTACTTTATATTAAAACATTTATAATCTCTGTACAGATGCATGTTACACATGAATCCTCCAAATGTTTGTGCAGGTGTTTGACGGGTGGGTTCTGAAGGGGGAGAAGTTCCCCAGCAGCCAGGACCATCCCCTCCCTCTGCGCCAGCGCTACACCGACTACTGCGCCTCCTCCTCGGCCTCGGCCGGCTCGCCCGTCCGCTCGTCTCAGAACGTCGCCATGATCTTCTTCCGCATCCGCAGTCCTGAGAGCGGCTTCACCCTCACCGTGAGGAAGCTGCACAACCCCTTCCGTGAGTGGACCGTGTTGAGTATCTGCAGGTCTTCCAACCGTGTGATCCAAACACCCTCCACCTCACCTCAGACCCTCCAGCGCCCAGAGCGACAGGCTCAGATTGAGCCGTAGACATGCACCTGTCTACCAGCTGCACCACATACACCTGTCTTACACGACTATTGAAGACAGAGAAAAAAACACAGTGTCCAAGTTCTGTTGTTATTAATATAGACTGAGGAGCTGGAAGAGACTCAGGGTAGAGCATCTACTGTAGTTGCACAGATTAGGTTGAGGGTGATTTAAGAAGAAGAGTCTTGACAGTCATGTCCATTTAAAAAATGTAACCAGAGAAGTCCCTCCAGCAAATCTGGGTTTTCTTCAGTCAGAGCTGTTTGACGTCTCAAGGATGAATCTCACAGAGGTAACGATACAAAATATTGCGATACTGTAGTAACAAGGATATATTTGTAGTATTGTCAAGTACATGATTCTGGTGTTGCGAAAGTGTAGTAACAAGTATATATGTGTAGTATTGTCCAGTACTTGACTCTGGTGTTGTGATAGTGTAGTAACAAGGATATATGTGTAGTATTGTCCAGTACTTGACTCTGGTGTTGTGATAGTGTAGTAACAAGTATATATGTTTAGTATTGTGGAGTACTTGACTGTGGTGTTGTGATAGTGTAGTAACAAGGATATATGTGTAGTATTGTCGAGTACTTGACGCTGGTGTTGTGATAGTGTAGTAACAAGTATATATGTGTAGTATTGTCGAGTACTTGACGCTGGTGTTGTGATACTGTAGTAACAAGTATATATGTGTAGTATTGTTGAGTACTTGACACTGGTGTTCTGATAGTGTAGTAACAAGGATATATGTGTAGTATTGTCCAGTACTTGACTCTGGTGTTGTAGTATTTACAGACCACATGACTCTTGACAAAGTCGTAACTTCTTTCATTTGTTTTGAAACCAAAATATGTCCAAACATCAGCTTTAAAAGCTGCTGGAGTCACTGTATCCTCTCATCCTCAGTCATCGCCATGGTCTCTCAGGATTTTCTGATTCCATTAGCTGCCGAAGACGTAATGACTACTGTCATTTACGGCCAGAAGTTTAATCTGCAACACAAAAATGAACAAACAACGTACATGTTTGCATATTAGTTGTAAAAACATACATACAACCCTCATGACCTTGTTCTGTCACAGTGAACCACAGTACCGTGGAACTGCGGATCGTTGATCTTTTCATTTGACTCCTTGTAATTACCAAGTGAAATTCTATACTTTGGCGATATAAGGTTTCAAATCACCGTGCCCTTGAGCCTGGCAACAGGGTGAGGCACCTGCAGATTTCTAAAACTGTGTGTAATGTAAGTGAGTGAGAAACTAACATCATTGTCCTGCTAATGATTGTCATCACATGCCTGGATTTGTGTGTTCATTAATCTTGGCTCTCACGTTCAATTATATTTCCATATAAATGACATTATTCCTCTTTGATTGATGGAAGCACAACAACGTGAGCATACGAGTAAACCGAGGCTGGATTCTACTTTGCCAGCAATTTATATTCCATTAATTTCTTATCTGTGGGATCAGAAGTGAGATTGGATTTCCACGCTGAGCTGTAATTGTACCTCAGTCGGCCGTGATCATGTCCCATTTGTTGCTTGAGACGTCTTAAATGACTTTCCCTGCTGATGAGGAACTGTTCACTTCTAACTATGTGTGTGTGTGTGTGTTTTGTGTAGCTTGTAACATCATGTCTCAGAGTCCGGAGGGCAAATTCACCATGGTGATGCCACACCAGCGCAGGAACTGCAGCTTCTCCATCATCTATCCGGTGGAGATCCGGATGACAGAACTCAGCCTGGGGCAGGCCCGGAGTAACGAGCTCGGCCTACAGGTGTGACACCAACACAAGCATGTGTTTGTTGTGTTGTTGAAAAGGTCAGTGCGAGCGGTCTACAAAACCCGTGCAGCTCTCTGCATTCGGTGAAGAAGAAAGTCTGAACAGATCAATGCATGATTCTTAGTGTACCGAGAGAACTCATGTTTCATTTTGACCTTGTTTGCCTCGTCTTCGTATTCGGGTTCGGATCGCAGGGCAGCAGCTTCGGCAGGGAGGCCCAGAATTTTCTTGCCCCAGCTATGTTATCTAGCTCTTCAGGGGGAACCCCTGAGGCAATAACAGACCAGAGACTCGTAGTCTCTCCAGGCTGTCCTTGGTCTACCCCTTTGGTATACCCCTTTGGTCTACCCCTTTGGTCTACCCCTTGGTCTACCACTTGGTCTACCCCATGGTCTCCCACCGGTACCCCTCAACGCCCAGTCGATAAAGGTTATGAAGAGAATCGATGAGAAAAGGCAGTCCAGAGGAAGTCCAACCCTCACCGCAAATTAGTACGACTTGATAGACTAAACTCCGACTCTTTCATAAAAAGAACAGAAAGCCCTTAACAGGGTATCTGATATCCCTTATTCCCAAAGTTCCCCCCACAGGAGTCCCCAAGGGACATGGTCGAATTCCTTCTCCAGATTCACAAAACACTAGAAGGTAGAAACCACCCTTCTCCTCCTTAAACTGAGGTTGGGCTATCTGATGGACCCATCTTTTCAGCACCCCCGCATAGACTTTGCAAGGGAGGCTGAGTGAGATGTAATGAGGCCTATAGTTGTAACACACCCTCCCATCCCCCTTCTTAAAAAGAGGAACTACCACCACAGTCAGTCAATCCAGAGGTCCTTGCGATGTTGCAAAGGTGTTTTAGCCACGACAGCCCCGCATTACCCGAGGCCTTGAGAAAATATGAAAAATCCCAGAAATAGAGGAGCCTACGTCATAGTCCTCCAACCCTGTTTCCTCCTCGGAGAACATCTTGGTGTGATTAAGGAGGTCTTCAAAGTCAACTCTTTACAACAATCATCAATGTAACAAGAAGAGGTCATCAGCCTGTTATTGCCACTGTACACAATTTGCACTGACTGCCTCTCACCTGATGGCTGTCCAGAACCTCTTAGAAGCCGTTCAGAAATTGTTCTCCATTGCCTCACCAAACTCCTCCCATGGCCAGGTTTTTGCCTCAGCTGATTCTTCACCATTTGGTTACGGTTAGGGTCCATCTCTTCACCTTAAGTCAGTATTTCAACAGGGACACCCCAACAAAACTTCCTCCCAGTAGCAACTCCAGAGTGGAATAGCTAATTTGCCTGAGGAGATCTCCAGAGCGGTTAATAAAGTCAATCTATAAATCTATATCTATAGTGTCTAATGCCTCTCAGGAGTATGGGTTCCACAGCCCACACTGTGCGTTGTGGTGAGTCCAACAATATAAAGCCAGCACTTCCTCACCTCACACTCAAGCTCTTTCCCTCTCTGAGAGGTGACATTTCATGTCCCTAGAGCTAGCTCAGCACCCGAGGATGGGCTCGCCAAGATCTCCTCCTTAGTCTGCAGGCTTGCTCACACAGCACCAAACCCCTTTGGCACCATGTTGTGTGCCTATGGTAAGGGGTCATTGTAATGCTTCTTTGGGCATTAAAGGGTTAGTTCTTCCAGAAATTGAAACTTCACTCATTTTCTACTCACCCTCCTGTCGACAAAGGGTTGGGATAATTTTCAGAGTAATCGCTCCAGTCATTGTAGCAACTGGAGCTCAGTTGTCTTCGTCTTCATCGCAAAAGACTCTTAAAAACATTCAAAATACTGCTTGTGAAATTTGAACTTTGGGTGAACTATCACTTTAAAGCTCTTAAGCGTCTCTTCTTTCTTGGCAGCACATTTGTCTCCTGGGCCATGAGTTTGAGATTCATGGCTCCTGCCTGACAGTTTTTCCTTCAAAAAAATGTATGATTTTGAACAGGAGCGCGTGAGGTCGGGCTGCTCTGGCTCTGGAGACTACGTGGAGCTGCTTGGCGGGAATGGGGTCGACACGTCAACAATGTTTCCAGTCGCTGATTTGTGTTTCTCTAACGGAGGCCTGGGTGAGTCTGAAACAATTCAATTGAATCTATCACTGCAGAGTTCTGATCCAAACAGCTTATTGATTAATGATTACAAAAGCTTCCGTGGACATGTAGTCGTGTCCCAGTGTTGATAAATGTCAGTTTAAATCTCAATTTAACACAAACCTGTCTAATTTTCTGTTTCCTCTTCGATTTTTGTTTTACTGTTTGTAGTTATCTTTTGACCTTCTGTTTTTTTTTACTTTGACTTTCTATAGTTTTTTACTTTCTGTAGTTTTTAGTTTTAACCATCTGCAGTGTCTTTATTATGCCTTTGCACTTCTTTTTTTTCATTTAACCTTCATGTAGATTTTTTTTTTATAACACTTTGCTATGTTTTTTTGCCTTCTGTAGTTTTTAATTTTGAACTTCTGTAGATTTTTAACCTTCCATAGGTTTTATTGTTTACCATCTTTATTTTCTAAATTTTGACTTTCTGTATTTTATTTTATTTTTGACTTTCTGTAGTTTAAAATATTAACTTCTGTATTTTTTATTTTGACCTTCTGTATTTTTTTATTTTGACCTTCTGTAGATTTTATTTTGACCTTCTGTATTTTTATTTTATTTTGACCTTCTGTACTTTTTATTTTGATCTTCTATAGTTTTTATGTTGACCTTCTGTACTTTTTATTTTGACCTTCTGTAGTTTTTATTTTGACCTTCTGTACTTTTTATTTTGATCTTCTATAGTTTTTATGTTGACCTTCTGTACTTTTTATTTTGACCTTTTGTACTTTTTAATTTTGACCTTCTGTATTTTTTTATTTTGACCTTCTGTACTTTTTATTTTGATCTTCTATAGTTTTTATGTTGACCTTCTGTACTTTTTATTTTGACCTTCTGTACTTTTTAATTTTGACCTTCTGTATTTTTTTATTTTGACCTTCTGTAGATTTTATTTTGACCTTCTGTATTTTTATTTTATTTTGACCTTCTGTACTTTTTATTTTGACCTTCTGTACTTTTTATTTTGATCTTCTATAGTTTTTATGTTGACCTTCTGTACTTTTTATTTTGACCTTTTGTACTTTTTAATTTTGACCTTCTGTATTTTTTTATTTTGACCTTCTGTACTTTTTATTTTGATCTTCTGTACTTTTTATTTTGATCTTCTATAGTTTTTATGTTGACCTTCTGTACTTTTTATTTTGACCTTTTGTACTTTTTAATTTTGACCTTCTGTATTTTTTTATTTTGACCTTCTGTACTTTTTATTTTGACCTTCTGTACTTTTTATTTTGATATTCTATAGTTTTTATGTTGACCTTCTGTACTTTTTATTTTGACCTTCTGTACTTTTTAATTTTGACCTTCTGTATTTTTTTATTTTGACCTTCTGTAGATTTTATTTTGACCTTCTGTATTTTTATTTTATTTTGACCTTCTTTACTTTTTATTTTGATCTTCTATAGTTTTTATGTTGACCTTCTGTACTTTTTATTTTGACCTTCTGTACTTTTTTATTTTGACCTTCTGTAGTTTTTATTTTGACCTTCCAAAGTTTTTAATTTGACCTTCTGTCGTTTTCATTTTGACTTTCTATAGTTTTTATTACGACCTTCTGTAGTTATTTTTTTTTTACTTTCACCTTCTGTAGTTTTTTTATTACGACCTTCTGTAGTTTTTATTTTGACCTTCTCTCGTTTTTTATTTTGACCTTCTTTATTTTTTACTTTCACCTTCTGTAGTTTTTATTTTGACCTTCTTTATTTTTTACTTTGACCTTCTATAGTTTTTATTTTGACCTTCTATAGTTTTTATTTTGACCTTCTTTATTTTTTACTTTGACCTTCTATAGTTTTTATTTTGACCTTCTATAGTTTTTATTTTGACCTTCTTTATTTTTTACTTTGACCTTCTATAGTTTTTATTTTGACCTTCTTTATTTTTTACTTTGACCTTCTATAGTTTTTATTTTGACCTTCTATAGTTTTTATTTTGACCTTCTTTATTTTTTACTTTGACCTTCTATAGTTTTTATTTTGACCTTCTATAGTTTTTATTTTGACCTTCTTTATTTTTTACTTTGACTTTCTATAGTTTTTATTTTGACCTTCTATAGTTTTTATTTTGACCTTCTTTATTTTTTACTTTGACCTTCTATAGTTTTTATTTTGACCTTCTATAGTTTTTATTTTGACCTTCTTTATTTTTTACTTTGACCTTCTATAGTTTTTATTTTGACCTTCTTTATTTTTTACTTTGACCTTCTATAGTTTTTATTTTGACCTTCTATAGTTTTTATTTTGACCTTCTTTATTTTTTACTTTGACCTTCTATAGTTTTTATTTTGACCTTCTATAGTTTTTATTTTGACCTTCTTTATTTTTTACTTTGACCTTCTATAGTTTTTATTTTGACCTTCTATAGTTTTTATTTTGACCTTCTGTAGTTTTCTATGAGTTGTTGTCACTAGTTTGACAAAAACACGTATCATTTCCTAAAGTTATAGTAAAACGACTTCCTCTGCTTCCAGCTCGGGTCAAGGTCGGCTGTGACAACTCTGTGGTGCGTTTAGTGTCCAGCGGCGCCTTCGTCAACCGGGTCTCCTTCCAGTACCGTCTGCTGGATCGCAAGGATTTGCCCCAAAACCGGGAGAACAGTCTGGAGAACTTCTGCTCCATGTAACGAGATCACGAGATCAAACTGCATCCATCTGGACACCAACGGCTAAACCTTCAGTTTAATGTGATTATTAATTGGCCGTTAACTGAGATTTCTGCATCCATGAACGATCTCGTAAACATGTTATGTTTGACTCACACACACACACACACACACACACACACACACACACACACACACACACACACACACACACACACACACACACACACACACACACTGCATTTGAAGGTGACTCACACTAATCAACACAAAGCGTTGGCTCACCCTCTCACTCTGTCAATCAAAAACTTCTTCAGGTAACAAAAACACATTTTTTAATTTCCTCTTCATGTGCTTTTGCTCAAACCATGTACTTTCAATGAGTATTTATTTGTAAAATATTTTATGGAAATGTGTCGTTGTTGTTTTTGTCTCCATGTTTGAATTGATTTTTCTGTATCATGTAACTTTTCTTTTAAAACTTTAAAAAGCATAATAAATATGAGTGGCATGATAAAGCGTGTTGTTTTCATGGATCTGGTTTTGGCCCTTTTTTCTTTCGCTTTATTTAAAAAACATGGTGGACAATAATTCAATGGGTTCAATGAATAGGAAAAAAAACTTTTAATGAAAAAAAAATCACATTTGTTATAGATGTATTTATTATTATCTTATTTTTGTTCATTTATAAAAACAAATAAATAAAATATATAAATGAAAAACATCTCAAAATATGAATAAGATATTAAATTAATATCAAATTGTGGGAAAGAAGATATTTAAGAATTTATTCACCTTAAAATTTATCAATGAGAAATTGAATTATATTTTAACCCTCAAACACATTTGTTTACAGGCCTTCGGGTCACCTTGACCCTTAGCTTACATAAGGGTTAAATATATTTTAACGTTTTTCAATATTTATTTTTAAACTCAGTACCTTATTAACATTTTAAATTATTATTTCATTTTTTTTATTTTTATAAATTAAACAAAGATCACAGTCATTCACAGCCAAACAAAAAAATGGCCACGTTTGGCCGAAATGCTGAGCAAATAAAAGTAAATGTAATAAAAATATGTCTTAAATGATGTTTTTTTTTAATATAATTTCAATCATTTGCTGTGTTTTCTAAAAAGGTTCCTCGACAATAGTAGTAGTAGTAGTAGTAGTCGTTTTAGTAGTAGTAGAGAAGTCTCATTAGTATTATTATCATGATTATTATTGTTTTTAATATTTTTATTAATATAAGTAGTAGTAGTAGAAGTGATAGTAGAAGTAGTAATAGTGATAGTAGAAGTAGTAGACGTAGTTGTAGTAGAAGTAGTAGTAGTAGAGGTAGTAGTAATAGTAGTAGAAGTATTATTATTATTATTATTATCATTATTATTATCATTATTGTTGTTGTTGTACTAAACCTATTAATCATAATATTGTAAACCTAAACCAAAATCTTGATGGAAAAGTCCTGAGCTTAAGTTCATCAAATTGACCAGATGTAATGTAATCGTATCAATGTTTGTGTTTGAAGGCAACGTGAGAATTGTCTTCAATCATCTCCGAACTTCCATGTTTGTTTTTGGTTGTTTTTGGAGAAAGATAATCAATGGCTCGAGAAACTGGCGTGAAGATATAACAGCGAACTAACAGCTCTACGCTTTAGAAAGGATTCCCACATGTAAACTCTGTGTTATTCTCACTACAAGTAAAATTATCATGACTTTAAACCAAACTAAACCTTTGTTTTTTTTGATAATCTTTCCTTTTTTTCAGATTTTTTTTGACTGAACGTCTTTGACAAATCGGATTTTATATTTCGTTGTTAAATGTTTCATGGATTTTTGTGTGGTTTGACTGTAAATGTGGACCATTTTTTGTTTAAGTATCTGTTCCACCTTAACTACATAATCAACGCTATAGAAACGCTAATGTAGTTGACGTGCTATAGAAGCAGAGAGCTCCATCTAGTGGCCCTTGAAAAGAAGGACGCTGTTTCACACTGTATCACGAAAACCTCATCCCTCCATCGCCGAAGCTAAAAAAACACTTAAATATAAATATTCCACTTGAGAATGACGCATTTCTCTCAACGCCGTAATCCGATCGGTTCCCCCCGATCGCGGTTCAAAAGACCCCGAAAAAAAAGGCTTTTGTTGAACAGCGTTTGTGACCTCCGTCACATTCCGTCCTAATCTCTACTGTAGTGCGGCTCGTGATGGGATTATCCCACGAGCCTGAACGCCCCACATGGCGCTCGCTTTCATCTCCTCCTTACGTGGAATTAATCTCAAACCTGCTCGAGCGCGATGATTCAATTAAGCGGCGGATGTCTTTTTATTTTCTGCTCCATGTGTTGCCATCTTCGCTCTTCATTAGACGAGCGAAAACACACTTTGGAGAGTCTGGTTGTTGGTTTCTGAAAAACGAGTGCGAGAAAGAAGGAGGTTATCGACGACAAATCAAAGCTTCGATTACGTAACGAGGGGTTTATTTTCAGAAGCAACGTGAAAATACTTTCTTTTTTTTTCAATTGTTTAACACTTCAGCTTGATTATAATTAAGATATTTCAAAATAACATTTAAATCCAAGATGTAACTCATCTATTCCCGTCTGAACATTGATACACTGTTTTTTTCTGATCATTTTGTGTCAATCAAGTGTGAAAAAAAAGTGCCAAACCAATCAATCAAATCATTTATTGGATGAAAATAAGGATGAAAATAATAATATTTGAAGTGTTGATTCTTTCAGGAAGTCCCACTTGATTGTCCTCATAAAACACATTGTCCTCATAAAACACATTGTCCTCATAAAACACATTGTCCTCATAAAACACATTCATAAAACCTCAGTCCACTTTGACTGATCATCTCTACGTATTCTGATACGCTTCACTTTCTTCTTCACCTCCCTCACAGGGTTATTGATCCAAACATTATTTTTCACTCCCTCTCGTCCTCCATCATCTCTCTCCTTCTTATCACCCGCTCGCAAATTCTACCGACTTTAACCTCTTTTCCCTTCAACTTCATCTGAACGTCCATCACTATATCATCCAAAAACATCGTCATCTTATCTGCGAAATCAAACTTATATAATACAAAACATATATATATTTTTTACTTTATAGAATAATGATTTATTGGTACAATTAGATTTGAATATAGCTTTATTTAATTGAAATTAAGCGGTTAAAAACAAAATGATCGACTTCTTTAAAAAAAAAAAATTTCAGAGTTTAAACAGATTTTTTTTATTTTAAGTCATCAGAACAAAAACAAATTTTAAAAGTTTTAATTTTTTGGTTATATCTTAATAAAAGTAACAACATCAACTCATCAATAATCATTAATTGTTTTTGCAAATACTTAATCAAATTGCTACTTTAAGTTAATTTGGCGGGAATTGATTTAATACTCAAAGAAGATTTTCAGTTAAAATGCGCCTTTCCATAGTTTTCGTCTGATCTGTACTGCCCTCTACTGTCTGGTATGGTCAACTACACGTAGAGATGCAATGAAAGTGAGGTTCGTGTGTTTGTGTTTAGATGACAACACTGTCAAACATGTGATTGACAGCATCCGTCTGCAGGAGTCACATGACCAGACAGCAGATGAAACAGAGGACGAGAAGAAGCGAGACTTTGGTTTGATGGCCTCGGTTGCAAAGGTCGCTGGTGCAACACCGGACGCCTTCAGAGTCCACGCGCTCGCACATGTCTCCTCTCATGCACTGTTGTGTGATCAGGTTCTCAGCAACTACGAGGACAAAGTTCACACAAACTTGAACAATATCACAATTATTCCTTTATTTTTCTGTTTGAAACGAGAATTATTCAAAACTCTTAATTAAACGTATTCATATTTCATATTTATCTTGAGTATTTGTTGTCCTAAAACCATTAAAAAAAAGACCAAAGATAAGACTTATATGAAGGATTAATTTATGATTCAAATAAAATGTGCATTTTAAAATGTTTCGACTGTATCCATGTGTCTGTATCATGATGAGAGAAACATGATAGAACAGGAAATATGCAAAAATGACACTTTCAATTTAACTCTAAATGTAAGTTAACAATCTCTTCATTTTTTATTAATGCACTTTAAATTCATGTTGGTATTTGCTGCCCTCAAAATAAATCACAAAAATAACCTTTAAATAAATTTAATATTTTATATGATGGATTATTTTGTGATCTACGTTCACAATATTTTTTAATGTTGGTTACTATTATTGTTATTATTATTATTATTATTATTATTATTATTATTATTATTATTATTATTATTATTATTATTAATAATAATAATGTGAGTATATGTAGTAGTGATACTAGTAGTAGTAGTAATGATAATAGTACTAGTAGTAGTAGTAGTATAAGGGTAGTAGTAGTAGTAGTAGAGAAGTGTCATTGATATATAAATGATAGTAGTACTACTAGTAGTAGTAGTAGTAATAGTAGTGATAGTTGTAGTAATAGTATTATTAGTATAAATATTTTTCATATTAGTAGTAGGAGTAGTGATACTAGTAGTAGTAGTAGTAGTGATAATTGAAGTAGTAGTAGTAGTAGTAATAATAGTACTAGTAGTAGTAGTAGTATAAGGGTAGTAGTGGTAGTAGTAGTAGTAGTAGTAGAGAAGTGTCATTGATATATAAATGATAGTAGTACTAGTAGTAGTAGTAGTAGTAATAGTAGTGACAGTTGTAGTAATAGTATTATTAGTATAATTATTTTTCATATTAGTAGTAGGAGTAGTGATACTAGTAGTAGTAGTAGTGATAATTGTAGTAGTAGCAGTAGTAGTAGTAGTAGCATAAGGGTAGTAGTAGTAGTAGTAGTAGTCGTATTAGTAGTAGTAGAGAAGTGTTATTAGTATTATTATCATGATTATTATTGTTTTTAATATTTTTATTAATATAAGTAGTAGTAGTAGAAGTGATAGTAGAAGTAGTAATAGTAGAAGTAGTAGATGAAGTAGTAGTAGAGGTAGTAGTAGTAATAGTAGAAGTAGTATCATTACTAGTATTATTATTATTATTATCATTATTATTATCGTTATTGTTGTTGTTATTTACATTTTTTGGGAGTATTTGTTGCCAAAGATTAGTTCAACTCTGAATATAAAGTTTTTGTTGTGTCCTTCGCTCTTGTCATGTACTGAGGATTTATTGTTACTCAAAAATATTCAAGCCAATGAAAAAAATACCGAACTTTATATGAAGAATGAAAAAAGTAAATGTTAATAGTTTGAATAGTTTCATTTTTCCTGGAGGCCCCTGACGACAGCAACCGTTTCAAATGTGGCCCCTGAGAGTCGAGGTTCAATCAAAGTACAAATATTATAATATTGTAATATATATTTACCGATGGTGGAGCCGCAGTACTCGTAGTGGTGAGGACAGTTCCAGACCTCGGAGCAGGATCCTGGACTCACACTCCAGCAGGTGTAACACTTCAACCCCGACACTGCGACACACACACCTGTGACATGTTGTGACGACAGGAAGACGAAGGTTCTCACCTGCAGACGCCAGACAGAGACACACACTCACGGCGACCAACGTTCTCATGGTGACTCTGAAGAGAATGTCTTTCTTGCTGCTCGTTCTTCCGTCTCGTTGTCGTCCTCAACGCCTTCGATCAAAGGTCACTCTCTCCACTTCTTTGTCCTCCTGTCAGAGCTTTGTTCAAGTATTCATTAGTGTTACCTCCTTATACACCTCCTTATACACACACACACACATGTGCCACCAACCTTTCATCATCTCCATCATACTTTGTCAGTACTAGTTTTATTATGACGACAAATATCATGAAGTACATGTTTAGAACATCATCCTCTAAACTAACATCTATTTTCTTCAAGGCCTAGTTTAGCACTTATACCTAGTAGTAGCAGTAGTAGTAGTGATAGTAGTGGTAGTAGAAGTATTAGTAGCAGTAGTAGTAATGATGGTAGTCATATAGTAGTAGTCGTAGTAGTAGTGATAGTAGTGATAGTAGTAGTAGTAGAAGTAGTGGTAGTAGAAGTAGTAGTAATAGTAGTAGTAATGATGGTAGTCATAGTTGTAGTAGTAGTAGTAGTAGTTTTAGTAGTAGTAGTAGTAGTAGTAGTAGTAGTGATAGTAGTCATAGTAGTCATAGTAGTAGTAGTAGTAGTAGAAGTAGTAGTAGTAGTAGTAGTAGTAGTAGTAGTAGTAGTGATAGTAGTCGTGTTAGTAGTAGTAGTTGTAGTAGTAGTAGTAGTAGTAGTAGTAGTAGTAGTAGTGATAGCAGTCATAGAAGTAGTAGTAGTAGTAGTAGTAGTAGTAGTAGTAGTAGTAGTAGTAGTAGTAGTAGTAGTGATAGTAGTCTTAATAGTAGTAGAAGTCGTAGTAGTAGTAGTAGTGATAGTAGACGTAGTAGTAGTAGTGATAGTAGTGGCAGTACTAGTAGAAGTAGTGATAGTAGTCATAGTACTAGTAGAAGTAGTAGTAGTGATAGTCGACGTAGTAGTAGAAGTATTTATATTTAAAACCTGTTTTGTTTTTACACTGGCAGTAAACATGATATATATAATTATTAAGTAAAAGTATTTAAGTACTTCTTCAATAGTGTTTGACAATTAATAGTCCAGACTCGTCGTCACCGGAGAATCATCTACGACGCCAGGTCTTCAAACAACATCAACAGTATTAGATCATTTTGGCAGCTTCACCGTTCGTCACACTCGCTCGCTGAGCCTCACTCCACGTCATTAATCCTCCTCCAACAAAGACTCTCAAGCAGAAGCGTTTAAACGGATCAGCCTCACAAATAAATCACCTAAACCTTCAGGAGAGTTTTTGGAATCACGACACTTTCAATGGAGCTGAAGATACTGACGGACGTCCCTGAACCTCTGACCTCTGACCGTCTGGTGTCCTGATGAGATTTACCTTCTGACCTCGACGTGAGCCTCTCAAGGTTCCTCTGAGAACTTGATCTTCACTGGACCTTAAATACTCATTAAATACTCTGCACTTAAATGTGTGTGTAGTTCAGAACTATTGACCTCGACACACACACGCCTGAAGTCAAGACAGCAACCAGAGAAAATAATAGGATTTAAGCTTGAGTCGCTCCAACTGTTGACCGGGTTTAACCTCCGTTACTAACATGAAGCTTATCTTTCATCGCGTCTTTTTTTGAGGTATTTTACGATACTGTACACTTAAGTGATGTATCTGCAACTGCAGCTGAAATGAATAGATAGATAGAACTTTATTGATCATTTCATACAACGCCACCTATTGGTCAGCCGTTGTAAGTGCAACTGAAGCTTTTCCTATTCCCTTTAGACCATTGCTGGGAATTATTTTAGTTTTTAGTTAAAGATTTTACTTTTATTGGGAATGTGTCACCAAAAAAACAAGATAATTTACAAAAATCAAGTTGATATTTTACATATAATTGTCGTATAAAAAACAAACAGACGATATTCTATAGACGAGCTTCACACATTTGAGCAGTCGTTAGTGGGTTAGTGGTCTAAAGTTAGAGGAAAGTCAAAAATGGTGGCTTGTAGAGTATGAATTGTTATTTTATCTGATTTAATTTTTAACTAATCGCAAACATCGGTGGGTTTTTGGACCGTGTTGTGTGAATAAAGTTTAATTAAAAGTATTTATATTAACAGAATGAAATAAGTCAAATTGAAATAGATTTGAATGTCAAATGTCAGTCTCATGACAAACATGTTGTAAATGTTGAGTCTTCCTCTCCAAGATGCAGGAAGTTCCTCATCATGACCATGTTTTCAACTTATCACTTTATAAAGTTGCTCTAAAATCTGGGCGAACGAGAGGTTACGAGAGTCCATTATGACGTAATAATGGCTTCACTCCTCCTCCAGCCAGCTGTAATCACTCCCCGCTTTGTTTACACAACGAGTCCCTTGGAGGTGGAGAATTTGGGGATTAATGATGCTGTTGGACTAAAGATTTAATCTACAGAAAGACAGCGTTTTTAGTGGGCGGAGCTTAAAATCACTTTCTAATGTCAATATTTCAATGAAAAGAGAGTTTTGTACAAACACACACTGATGATAACTGTTATAGACTGACTTAATGTTGCACTCATTGCACCCCGGAACCTTTGTGCCTTTATCTGTGTTCTCTACGGGCGGGTTTTTGTGTTGCACCGCATACGGAATGTATGGTCAATGCTGGGCTGTTGTACGGTGATCTCTTTCCAGTAAAGTACCCTAACTGAGCTCCAAGTGTGCATGCATCATTACCCTCGGGTTACCACAATAACATTTGGTACCAGATGGTACCAACCCTGGTACCAAAGCTGTCCAGAAGAAACTTCAAATGAAAGAACGACGAGGAAACTTTGCCTCTAACAGTATTTATTGATGCTACTTTACTTCATAGAATCCTGGACAAGATGGTTCCATTACTTCCTGAAGTGAGAAAGAGGAGCCGGGACCTTGATGTCCTGCCCTTTCTCAAGCCTCTTCTCACACTCCACCAGATAGTTGACCCCGTCCACCACCAGCTGGACCAGCTCCACCTGAGGAAGAAGATCGGTTCAGGTCTCAACAAACCTTGAAGTTTTTTTTTACCTCTGACTTTCCCAGACGGTCGTTGTTGGAGATGTCGAAGGTGTCTCCGCTGGCGGCCGTGTCCACCCCCCCGGTGCCCCTCTTCTGAAGCCTCAGGTGGTCCAGGATCTTCTTGAAGCGAGGGTCCTACGAACACACACACATGTGTACCACGAGCCGTGGCGTCGGTCCAGTGGTGTTACCTTGCTGAGCAGCGGCAGGCGGACGTGGACCCCCGCCCTCAGCCCGGTGCCCAGGTTGGACGGGCAGGTGAGGATGTAGCCCAGGCGGGGGTTCCACATGAACTCCCATCCCCTCTTCTGGATCAGTTCTTCCACCTGTAGGAGTCCTCGGCAGAACCTCTCGAACACCCTCTTCATGTTTCCTCCCTTCTCCATGGAGATGATTCTGGTGTGGTCCTCCTCGTTGATCCAGATCAGGAAGTTCTTGTCGTTGTTGTGCCTGAAGAGATCGAGATCTTACAGGCATGAAGTCAATCCCAGATCAGCGGGAAGTTCAGACGTCGTAGCAGGGATTTTTTTTTTCCAATCGGTCGACGTTTTTAAATCGTTAAAGACTCGCAAAGAAACGAGCGACAGAGTCTAATCCTCTTAGGACTTTATTTTTACTGTGTATCGAGTTTCTGTTTCAACCACTTAGAACTAGGAGTGTGAGAAGATATCCTTAAAGGGATATGAATAATAATGCATCGATAACACTTTAATTTTGTGTGTGTGTATAAAATAAAACAATTATATATATATAAATATATATATATATTTTTTTAAATTACAGCAATATTTATTCCCTTTTTCTTTTTTTTGTGTTGCAATTAAACTTTGGGCCGCTAGTCCATAGTTAATCCAGCGAGATCCCAGCGATGACTGAGGATGAGAGGATACAGTGACTCCAGCAGCTTTTAAAGCCGATGTTTGGACATATTTTGGTTTGAAAAACAAATTAAATCAGTTACGACTTCGTCAAGAGTCATGTGGTCAGTAAATACTACAACACCAGAGTCAAGTACTGGACAATACTACACATATATACTTGTTTCTACAGTATCACAACACCAGAGTCAAGTACTGGACAATACTACACATATTTATCCTTGTTACTACAGTATCCCAATATATCGTATCGTTGATCCTGTATCGTATCAACAGGTTCTTACCATTAAAAAAACACTCAACTAATAATAACTAACTAAACTCAACTAACTAATATTCCACTGACAGACTCACCAAATCCCTCGAGCGTCAGGCCAGTCTCGTGCCATCCCAGCAGCCGTCAGCAGGGGAGACACCGGCTTGTCGAACAGGAAGTGTTCCTAAGAGAAGTTGGAAGCTATGAAGACGGAGTGT
This sequence comes from Callionymus lyra, assembly GCF_982586985.1. NCBI lineage: Eukaryota > Metazoa > Chordata > Actinopteri > Syngnathiformes > Callionymidae > Callionymus > Callionymus lyra. Next base: position 49,663,054 of record NC_141818.1, on the reverse strand, counting down.
TTCTGAAGAACCGGCGTCTGCGTTCACCCACGTCGATGAGCCGCTGCTGCTCTTTGTCGCTCATGTTCCCCAGACGGTAGTAGCGACCGGCGAGGTCGCCCTTCAGCCCGGACAGCGCCGTGACCACCACGTTCTCCACCTCCCGGCGCTCGGAGCGCGAGCAGGCGGGTGGGAGACTCAGGCCTCGGATGCTGCGACCGGTGCGGACCCGGGTCGACAGGACGTAGCGCTCGTCGAACTGTCCGGAGGTGACCTGAGAGGGCACAGGGGGGTCACCGACCCGAGCAGAGAGGTGATCACCAAAGTACCTTCGAGGCGTCCAGGTCCGTCGGATGCTTCATCGTCCGAGGGTCGTAGCCGTTGTGTCGGTCTTTGATAACGGGTTCAAAGAGGTCGGCGAAGACCTGAAGGGGGAAAAGACTTGAGTCGGGTTCTCAGGTTGTCACCGTTTGAGGTCACACACCTCGTAGCTCTCCTCGTCGCCCGCCACCATCCCCACCGTCTTGATGAAAGGGTGACCGGGGTTGTCCACCCCGGTCTGGATGCACTGGTCCAGGGTCCAGTTGCTGGGGGTGGTCTTGTCCCGTAGACGGGCATAGATGCCCGGGGTCAGGGCGGAGGCCATGCAGTTGCTGTGCTTCCTCAGGTCGGGAAAATCCGCACTGGAGGGATTTGAAAAGTCTTGTTAAAAAAAAGGCACCACATAGCACCCTCTGGTGGACGCCAAAGGAATGACATATATAAATCGAATTGCACATGTTAAAGGTGGATTTTTTGGACCGTGGCAGTTGATAATGACCCCGCTGACCTGGGAGGGTAGAGTCTCTTCCTCTCGGCGGCAGAAGACCCGGACAGGAACAAGACCGAGGAAACCGTCCCGGCGCCCAAACTGGCGAGCGCCACGGCCGCCTTGCGCCCGGAAATCATGCGAGCGAACGAACGAGCCATCGTAGTCCTCGGCGTCGTCCTGACGGAGAAACGAGAATCTTTATGATTTTTAAAAACTTGACATTTGGAGACGAATCGGTTTTGTTTCCTGTCGACACGAGGCTGAAATGTTTTAACATTTGATGACGTCGGTTTAGTCTGTGGTCGTAATGAAGCCACATATTTAGCCGCCGTCGCCACAGAGTTTGAACTTCATCATCATCCGGTGGAAATGTCACGGCGGCTCCTTAAGAAGCTGCTAATGAGGCGACGCAGACGTCGGGAAACAAGGTGGACGTGTTCGTTCAAGAAACTTCTATCACCCGATATTATATCATCATCTATTTTTCCTTTAGAATTTGATACTTTTTTATCATTTGAAATATAATTCATAAGAATAAGTTAAATGGGACAGCAGGGGGCAGTGGAGTTAAGAACCAAAAAAATTGACGACTCCTTCAAAAGGTCTGTAGATCCAGATGGTAATCCAGAACAAAAAAATAGTGGAGACACATTTATGTCGTGGTGAACTTGTCGCTCATTTAAAATGGACTAGTAATTAAGTTGGTCAAAATGTATTTTAGCAACAACATTTTTTCTGTATTACTTAAACAAGATAAAACTAAACACAAATATTTAGTTTATGCTACAATTAGTTTTAGACTTTTTAATAAATGTATGTTTTGCTTTTTTAAGTTTAAATTTTTTTTAATTAAGTTATGAAAATAAATAGTGTTATTTATCTGAAAAATAACTAGTGTTAATAATGGTTAATAATTGAATTACACATTATTATAGTTCAGGATGATATAATGTTTTAAATTAAACTCAAATAAATTATATATTTTTTGAATTGTGTTTTTTCTTTTATTTATCTTAATGAAAACAAAAATCCTGTATTAAAGCCTTTTAAAGTCAGAACTTTAAATATATTCTGCGATTAAATTGACAAAAAAGTATTTTATATTTGAAACAACAAGTACAAATACTACTACGATGTTTTCTAAAGTCGAGTAAATGACCCGTAAAGGACGACCTGTTTTTGACCAGGAAAAATAATTTAAAGTTGTAAATACCTGAGTCTGACCGGAAGAAGAGTGAAGATCACGGAGTACCTGGAGAGTACCTGGAGAGTACCTGGAGAGTTCCTGCAGCGCTTCAGTGCAGACGGACTGTGAAGGCTGGAGGAGAAGCTGCCGCAGGATTAGTTCAACTCAGACTTCAAATCCTCTTTGTGCCGTCGGTCAACACGTCTGTCACCTGAACCTGAACCTGAACCTGCGTCCAATCAAGTCTTCCTGCAGGTGTCAGACCAGATTACTCGGGGTACTCCGAACGTCAGGCTCAGAACGTGGAACTAGAGCCAACGTTAAATCAAATTAAAACAACAATTATGTCATATCAAGTATTTATCTGGGAAGTTTGTTTTTTAGTAGTAAAACACAGATTGTTACTGTTTAAATCATCATTAAATATGAATTAAAAGTGAATGTAAATTTAAATGTTGTAAATGTATAAATATGTAACATTATCCCATCATCACCAGTGTGATCGATGGAATTATTAAGTTTCTAAAATAGTTTTATTTAAAAAAAAAATTGAGATAAAATGATTTAAACATTTGAACAAAAATGAAAATGTCTTCTTTTCTGAGGTCGTCACGGACGAGGACGATGATGTTTGCTGATGATAAAGGGATATAGATGGATTCAAGATGAGGGAGGTGTTGTGAATTTGGAAATCAGGCAGTCGGAGAATTTTAAAAGGTTAAAAACAAAATGCTTTATTTCAAGCGTAAGAGCAGATATATGCCGGCAGTCCAACGTGCACGGACCTAAGCGGAACAACCTCTCAGGTGAGCTGATGTTCCAAAAAGGATACCTAAGCACAGTGCGCAGACTCGTTTTGTACGAGAATCTTGTGATTTACATTGGTCAAAGTCAAAGATGCATGCGGGCGTTGTTTAGCGATACGCGACCTGGTTGGAGCACTTGGATCCTTCCTTCGCCGTTGTTCCCCCTTACAGGTGGGTCCATTGGTGTCTCTCGGTGGCAGGCCCCAAGTCTCCTCCTTACGGGTGTGTCCATCGGTGTCTCTCGGTGGCAAGCCCCAAGTCTAATTGTTATGTTCCTGTTCTGACGGTTACCAGGGTGCGGTTATCAACTGACATGCCGATGGTTGTGAAACAGGGAGGTTCCTCTCGTTGACCTCGGATCCTTCGGTGCAGTGTCGGGGCTGAGTCGCAATGTTCGTGTGTTTGTTCACCTCAGTAGTTTTCCAGAAAACAGAATGTTGCATAGCACTGCAGTTATATAAGCATAGCACGTATAGCACATTTGTATGAATTAATTAGAAGAATATCCCCTTTAATGATTAAGACCCGGACATGTATTTTACTCATTAAATCCCCCTTTTCACACCTACTTGGTGTGACTAAATGCTACCAGCACTTAAGTATGTGAGTCAAAAATATATATCTGTGAATAAATGCTACCAGCGCTAAGTATGTGAGTAAAAAAATATATGAAATTAATGCCATCCATTGTCATAAGTGCTGTCATGCATGGGTTCAGGTTCTAGGTCTGATCCATCATACGGTAGGCGTTCAGGGGGTGGGTAGACAACCACTCCATCGATGGTAAGTGTTATAGACTGACTTAAGGTTGCACTCATTGCACCCCGGAACCTTTGTGCCTTTATCTGTGTTCTCTACGGGCGGGTTTGTGTGTTGCACCGCCTACGGAATGTATGGAATGCTGGACTGTTGTACGACGATCTCTTCTCAAGTAAAGTTCTCTAACTGAGCTCCAAGTGTGCGTGCATCATTACCCTCGGGTTACCACACTTTTGGCGACAAGGATTAAAACATATACGACGGAGTGTCGTGAAGTTAGGGTCGGAGAAGAAGTTCCGTGTAGCATCTAGCGTGTAGCATGGCTACGTTCGGCACGCTCAGTGAGTTCGTCGAGCAGGATGGTGACTGGATCGAATATGTCGAGAGACTGGAGCACTTTTTCCTGGCGAATTTCATTGAGAAGGAGGAACGTCAAAGATCGATTCTCCTCAGTGTGTGCGGTGCCAAGACGTACAAGTTGATACGCAACTTAGCAACCCCACTGAAGCCAGGTGACTTATCATTCAAGGAATTGGTGACGCTGGTGCAGGAGCATCACAACCCCAAACCGTCAGTGATTGTTCAGCGCTTCAAGTTCCACACACATTCACGCAAAGAGGGAGTTTCGGTTGCTGCATTCATCGCGGAGCTGAGACAACTGTCGGAATATTGCGAGTTTGGACCGGTGCTTGACGACATGCTACGGGACAGGTTGGTCTGTGGTATCAATAATGACAGCATTCAACGCCGATTGCTAGGTGAATGTACACTAACTTTCAAGAAGGCGTTGGAGATCGCTCATGCTATGGAAACAGCAGCTAATAACTCAAAAGACATTCAAGCAGCTAATGCCGTTGTGCCACAGAGCACTGTTCACCGTCTGTTTAAAGAGGGCAGAGGAAAGCCGATGAAGTCATGCAAATGTTAGAGGAAGAGTCAAAACCCCAAAGGAAAACGCACCATTTGCAAAGAGAAGGACCTGAGGAGCAGTGTTCATTCAACATGTTCAGTATGGACCTCAGGGAACCCCGGGCAGCCCCGATCTGCGCAACGCTGCAAATAAATGGAAAAAAAATGACGATGGAGGTGGACATGGGGGCCTCAGTTTCAGTGATAAGTCATACCACCTACTGCAGGTTGCGGGGCTCTGGAAAGGCGCCCGCTTAAAGAAAGACGAACATCAAACTGAGACAATACACTGGTGAGTGCATTCCTCTACTTGGAGTTATAGAAGTAGACGTTATGTATGAAGGCCAGTCAGCTAAAGGGGAGCTGATAGTGGTAGAGGGACCGAGTCTGCTTGGGCGGGACCTCCTAAAGAGAATTTGCTTCAATTGGGGGGAAATCATGCACATGAGGGTGGTTGGGGACATCCTATCAAAGTATGCAGATGTTTTTAAGGATGAGCTTGGCACCCTCCGAGGCACAACAGTGAAGTTGACCGTGGACCCCAACGCAAAGCCACGTTTTTGTAAACCACGCACAGTGCCATACGCTATGAAGGCTAAGGTGGAAGCGGAGCTGGACAGGCTGCAGCGGTCAGGTGTCATTGAACCGGTGGAGTTCTCTGACTGGGCAGCCCCAATTGTGCCGGTGCTGAAAGAAGATGGTGGGGTGCGGGTATGTGGTGATTACAAAATGACAATCAACCAAGCCTCACAACTGGACACTTATCCCCTGCCCCGAGTGGAGGATTTATTCGCCACACTGGCAGGAGGACAAACATTTACCAAACTGGACATGAGTCACGCATACCAACAACTGCTGCTGGACGAGGATTCTAAACAATATGTGACCATCAACACCCACAAGGGCCTGTTCAAGTACAATCGCTTGGTGTTCGGCGTTGCGTCCAGCCCAGCCATTTTTCAGCGCACCATGGACAACCTCCTGCAGAACATTCCCCATGTTGCTGTCTACCTAGACGACATCTTGGTGACGGGTAAGACCGAAGGGGAGCATCTGAAAAACCTCGACCAGGTGCTGCAGAGAATGAAGGAGGCCGGGCTGCGGTTGAAGCAAAGTAAATGCATTTTCCAAGCTCCGAGTGTCACCTACCTGGGTCATAGGATTTCAGCTCAGGGGCTTTCCCCCATGACAGAGAAGGTGAGGGCGATTAAGGAGGCTCCTAGCCCAAAGAATGTGGCAGAACTCCGGTCGTTCTTGGGCTTAGTGAACTATTATGGGAAGTTTTTGCCTGAACTCTCCACTGTGCTTGCCCCACTCTATCAGCTCCTGCACAAAGACTGTTCCTGGACTTGGCAGCAGGATAAAGAGACAGCGTTCCAACAGGTAAAAGAACTATTGCACTCTGCAACGCTGCTCGTGCACTTTGACCCAGACAAGGAAGTTGTTTTGTCCTGTGATGCATCAGCCTACGGCGTGGGGGCAGTCCTTTCGCATCGTATGGAGGACGGAGGGGAGAAGCCTATTGGGTACGTGTCTCGTACCCTCACATCAGCAGAACGGGGTTACTCGCAGCTAGAGAAGGAGGGGCTAGCTGTAGTTTTTGCTGTGAAACGGTTCCACCAGTACCTTTATGGTCGCCCATTCACCATTTTCACAGACCACAAGCCCTTGCTGGGCCTGTTTGGTGAGACTAAAGGTATTTCACCCATGGCGTCAGCAAGAGTGCAGCGCTGGGCATTAACTTTGTCAGCGTACCAGTATCGTATTGTGTATAAAGCAGGAAGTGAAAATGCAAATGCAGACGCGTTCAGCCGTCTTCCCCTCCCAGAGTCACCGAGCCAAGCTAACCTCCTTCCAGAGACTGTGTTTTTGTTAGACAGGCTGTCTGACTCCCCGGTGTCCGCAAAGCAGATCAAACAATGGACGGGAAGAGACCCGGCGCTGTCACAAGTAAAGCAATGGCTGCTGCAGGGCTTGCCGGTAACAGTTGAGCAGGAGGAGCTCAAGCCCTATGTCCAGCGACAGCTGGAGCTCAGTGTGCTGGATGGCTGTATCCTCTGGGGCTCCAGAGTGATTATTCCACCTGCAGGACGTGCTCAGGTAATGGAAGTGCTGCATGAAGCTCACCCCGGGGTGTCAAGGATGAAGAGCCTCGCCAGGTCGTTTGTATGGTGGCCAGGGATGGACGCTGCGTTGGAGAAAAAGGTCAAGGCATGTTCACAGTGTCAAAGTAACCAGAAGATGCCCGCACCTGCGCCTCTCCACCCCTGGGAGTGGCCGGCCCGTCCGTGGTCCAGGCTTCACCTGGATTTTGCTGGTCCGTTTATGGGTCACATGTTCCTTGTGCTAGTGGATGCTCATTCAAAGTGGATGGAAGCACACCTCATGTCAAAGATCACAGCCCCAGTTACCACTGACACGCTCAGAAGCATCTTTGCCACCCACGGGCTACCGGATACAGTGGTCAGTGACAACGGGCCCACTTTCACCAGTGAGGTGTTCAAAGAGTTTGTGGAGAAGAATGGAATCCGACATATCCGGTCTGCGCCGTACCACCCTGCTTCCAACGGCTTAGCAGAACGTGCTGTGGAGACGCTGAAAGATGGACTGAGGAAAATGTCGGGGAACACGCTAGAGACTAAGCTGGCACGTTTCTTGTTCCAGTATCGGATTACTCCACACACAACCACTGGCTTGTCTCCAGCGGAGATGTTGCTGGGAAGGAAGCCCAAATCTCATCTGGATCTCCTTCGCCCGGATGTGGGGGCAAAAGTTGCCCGATCGCAGGAGAACCAAAAAGTGAGACGGGACCAACATGCAAGAGAGAGGCTGTTGCAGCAGGGGGACTGTGTGTACGTGAAGAACTTTGCCGCTGGCTCACCATGGCTGCCAGGGGTTATTCACCTCCAGTCTGGTCCAGTTTCCTTTGTGGTGGACCTGTTGGATGGCAGGCAGGTTCGCAGGCACCAGGATCACGTGCGGGCCCGCACAAACGTAGAGGAGGAGGGGTCTCGGAGTGCTGCTCACAAGGATAGTGTGAGCGGCTCTATGGACTGTGGAGCACCGGTGGGCATTGATGGACGGTTGCTGCCTCCTGAGGAATTGTCTGAGCAGACTGCCTCACCTGCCCCTGCCCAAATTCCTCCCAGTGGAGCACCGTCTGTTGCCCAGGCTGTGGACTCTAATGTGTCACTAAGACGGTCAAAGAGGCAACACCAGCCTCCAGAGAGACTGAACTTATAAACTAAAAAAAACAAAAAAAAAGTGTTATGCCATATCAGTTGTTTAGGCCTGTTGTGATAAAGAGAAATGTTGTGCAATACCGGATGTTGTTGATGGCCTGGAGAAATGTGAATTAAAAGTGCAATAGTACTTCGGTATCGGGTACAAGGGTACATACAGGCAAAGTTAGTTTATTGGTTTAACCGTATTCTAAGTGTTTACTTAAAGGGGGAGAAGTGTTATAGACTGACTTAAGGTTGCACTCATTGCACCCCGGAACCTTTGTGCCTTTATCTGTGTTCTCTACGGGCGGGTTTGTGTGTTGCACCGCCTACGGAATGTATGGAATGCTGGACTGTTGTACGACGATCTCTTCTCAAGTAAAGTTCTCTAACTGAGCTCCAAGTGTGCGTGCATCATTACCCTCGGGTTACCACAGTAAGGAACGCCCCATCAATGGTGGACACATCACTGCTCTCAGCTTCACTGTTGTCAGCATCCCCATCAGAGTTCTGAGGGAGTAAAGGAAATAGGCCACCAGGTGGGTCGGTGGGCTTCTCCTTGGACACGGCAGTGACGATCAGGCGGCTGTACAGCGTCCGGATGCACGGGATACAACAGCATCCACATGTGACAAGGATAGCGATAAAGACAGTGATATAAACTCCTAAAGACATAATAAAATTTTTCCATTTGCCAAAATGTTTAGACATCCAATCAGAGAAGGGGTCCTTGATGCCGGAAGCTTCTTTGAGCTCCACGGCTAAGGCTTTGAGGCTAGTCAAGGCTTTGGTAACAGAACCGTCAGGGGCAGTGTTGTTGGGTATGACTGTGCAACAAACTTCACCAAACATCGCACAGACACCCCATTTTTCAGCTAGCAACATATCTAGAGCCATTCTGTTTTGGGTGGCCATAAGGGAAGTGGGGGCCAGTTGCTCTGAGAGGCCTTCGACAGCTTCTCGGGTCAAATTTACAAGACGCTGCACACTGTAATGGACATAATTGATTCTGTCAACATTTTTGTTAACCACAATGATGGGGATGATGCTGGCAAAACCGTCTGAAACTTGGTCTGCGAGCTTGTACTCGTCCGGGACGCCTCGGGGAACACCTATTGCATCAAAATAAGTAGGGCCATGAACTGAGTCAGAATCGAAGTTAGAGCGACGACGTAGGACATGTCGGCGGCGTCTCTTGATTAAAGCAGTTGGAGGGTGAGGGTCTTGGATGAGTCTATTGCCCACCAAGGTGATAGGCATGGCTAGCCTGACCATGGCACAAGTGCCTTCTGTACGATCAGGGATGAGTCTAGAAAAGAGTCGAAGCCCCCCGCAGTAGTAAAAGAGTCCCGCCCATGTCCATCCTCCTAATTCAGTAGCCGGGACAGTGTTGTTACACCAATCTGAGGGGACAGATCCAACAAGTTTAGTATTTTTAGTTTTGCTGTAATTAAAACAAAGGTAACGGTGAGGATGGCCACGGATAGGAGAGAAATAGCCTTGGTGTCTTGGTGTCATTATCAATTGGAGGGAGCAGCTAGGGTGACGCAATTGTCAGGAGTGGCTTGTTTAGTGAGGCCTATCATACATTTGTAACCTTTAGGGTCAATTATTGGGTAGAGTGGAGCTGGTTCCGTGAACATGACTGGTCGGGCTGAGGCACATGCAACACACCCTGTCATGTTTTGCTTTTCTGCATTACTGATTAACCATTGCGTCCAAATGTTATTAGGGCCAAATCCGGTGGATAATTTGAGAACATCCTGGGGCGTGAGGTTGGTGTAATCTTGGGTGATGACCACAGACTCATCGTTAACCGGGTCTGGAATGGTGTTGTTTGAAGCTATGTCCGTATGTGTTTCAGTCTTGGTGTGTTTGGGGTAGATGTTGATTTGCAGGATGCCCTTGTCATCACTTCCTGATTGATCAACACCTAAGACAGTGATGATTCTGGTATACCCCAGATAGCTAGAGGTCACCCCCTTTAGGGATAATGTGACTGGGTTGCTGGTACCGCTAAAATCTCCCTGGAACGATATGTTGTCCCTCCATAGAATACGCTTCTTTGTTGGGTAAGTGGGGACCCATTGACCTGTAAATTTAGTTACCGACTGCCAGCTGGGGCAGAGTCCTCCGGTCGGTGGTCGTCCGGATTTTTCACAAAAGTGAGTGACCGCTGGCGCGTCACACAGGTAGAGATTGTAGCCTCTGTAAGACATATTCTGATCATGGCAGTCAATTACGTCACACAAGTCAAAGGTGAAGGATGTGTTGCTACCAGCTGTGTAATTGAGCATGAGTTTTGCACCGCATGCTGGCTCCCAATTGTTGGGCTTGTATCCAGCTGGTCGAGAGGGCTTGTCGGAGAGAGATCTTCTGGTACGTGTGATGGTGTGGGGAGTGTTGTTGTTGTTGACAGTGAAGTTCAGGGTGAAATCTAAAATCAGTGGTGGGTGTTGGTTTGCATAGATTTGTTCTAGGGCTATGATGAAGAGAACCATGATGGTTACTCCGAAGGCCATGATTAGGTACAAGACCTTTTTTCCACAAGGGAAGTGATCTTTCCATGAGAAATGACGGCGGCCCCCATCCTCATTTACTGGGGGTGGAGTCCCCATCAATCTCCGCAGGACTCTGTCCACATTCATCTTTGTTACGAATTGGAGATTCCAAGTTTGCCAAATCGGCTCTTACTTCTGAAAGTGTTCTGGTTGGGTTAGGTGCTGGGGCACAATGTGTCAGGTGGTGCCAGGGTGCGCCTGATTTACCTCTGACCTGGACCGAGTGTGATGTCACCTCTTTTACTTCGAATGGTCCAGTCCACCTGGGGTCCGACCACTTTCTCTTGTGGACCTTGACCCTGACCCAGTCACCTATTTTGACCCGATGTTCTGGTTCAGCTGGTTCCTTCACCAGGGCTCTGGAAACCTGTGCAGAGAGAGCTGAAACCAAAGATGTTAGTTCTTGCATGTAACTTGATTTTTTAATCAAACTGACGTCCAGGGGGGGCACGTGACCTCCCTCTCTGGGCGGACCAGTCATCGGCCGACCTGTCAACAACTCATGTGGTGTTAGGTGAGTGCCACCCCCTTTGGAGGTCCTCATAGCCATGAGGGCCAAAGGGTGAGCCTCAACCCAGCTAAATTTTGAACTAGCACAAACCTTAGCTATCTTAGCTTTAAGTGTCTGATTAGCTCTTTCAACGAGGCCTTGAGATGGAGGATGATAGACTGACCCATAACTGTGAGTAATCCCTAGGCTTTGTTCAATTTCATGCAACATGGAGTTGAAATTGAAATGTGTTCCATTATCGGACCGAATGCGTCTAGGAACCCCATATCTGGGGATGAGTTCTGTTTGTAGCCATTTAACAACTGTTTTGGCATCTTCATGTCTGGTGGGAATAGCTTCCACCCATCGAGAAAATCTGTCTACCATTACCAACATGTATCTCTTACCCTGCACCCTTTGTTCTATTCCCATATCAGTATAGTCTATACTAATATCTTGGAAACAAGCTGTAGGTACTGGATAAGAGCCCATTGGTGTTTTAAATGGTTTCTTTGGGTTGTGTTGACCACAAATAGTGCATTCTTCACAGAACAGTTTAGAGATGTTTTCTAAATGTGGGTGCCACCACAGGGCACTTATGCGCAAGAATGTCTGTCTTTGCCCTTCATGGGTCTTTCCATGCGCTTCTGGTAGGAGTAGTTGGACAAGTTTGGCAGGTGCAACGATTCTTCCATCATGTGACCTCCACAAGCCTGTGGGGTCTTTGGTTCCACCTTTTCTTGTCCATTCTGACCATTCATATGGACCTGCATCTTCTTGGAGTTCCTTAAGTTGTTTCAGCGTTAGCCTGTTGTCGTCTGGTTCTGTTGGTTTGAGAATCATAATACCTGCTCCATAGCCTCCGGCTTTCTTGGCAGCTTCGTCCGCAGCGTCATTGCCTTTGGCTATTCTAGAGTTACTGTAACGATCATGACCTTTGCACTTCATGACAGCAACTTCTTTGGGGAGCGACACTGCTTTGACCAGTCTTTGAATGGCATCTTGGTGGCGAATGGGAGTGTTGTTAGCAGTCATGAATCCTCTTCTTTCCCATATTGGTGCATCTACATGAATTGCTCCATGAGCGTAGGCTGAGTCAGTGTAAACATTAGCAGTCTGTCCTTCTGCATAAGTGAGTGCTTGAATGAGAGCCTTGATTTCAGCCAACTGAGCTGATGCTGGTTGTGGAATAACTCCTTCTTTGACAGTGTGGATCGAGCAGTCCGGCATTTGTTGAACTACTGCATATGAGGCTCTGTTCAGGCCATCACTTCCTCTGTAGCAACATCCATCTGTGTAAAGCCACATATCTGGTGCCTCTAATGGGGTGTTTAGGAGGTCCCTCCTGATCTTGTTTTCCATTATGGCGAGTTCTTCACAGACATGTGGTTCACCTGTTCCAAAGTTACCTGCCATGTTTCTGTCGGCTGTGACATAGGTGATGTGGGGTTGAGTGCATGTACGCTGGATTTTTGTTTTCCTTGCTGTGGAGAAAGTAAACTCTTTGCTTGTTAGGAAGGCTGACACTCCATGGTTAGTGTGGATCTCAAGAGGATGGCACATAACAATATGTGCTGTTTTAGCAATGGTTTTTGCTAGTGCTGCAATGTACCTTGTACAGGCCGGCTGGCCTGCTTCGATGGCGTCCAGTTATGATGAGTGATATAATAACACTCTTCTTTCTCCCCCTTTTTTCTGATACAATACTCCATGAAGATGAGAGTATTGTTCAGAAACATCAAGATGAAATGGTAACTTGTAGTCCGGGGGCATGAGAGCTGCTGCTTGGGCCAATACCTGTTTGATATCCGTAAAGGCCTTTTCCGCCTGTCCAGTTGAGGTCTGCAGTCAAGTTTCTTGCGCAAACCTCACTGATCAAAGCTCTCAGCGGGGCAGTTCTTGGTGAGTAGTCAGGAATATGGGACCTGCTGTATCCTGTCAGACCCGAGAACGAGAGCATACCTGAGACAGTGGTGGGCTTAGGGTGATGCAGGATAGATTGTCTGTGTGCTGAAGATACGCCAAGTCCTTCAGCGGAGATGAGTCGTCCCAGGAATGTCACTTCTCTGCGGCATAACTGGACTTTTTCCATTCCTATTCTTCTTAGGGAGGTCAGTTATGTTAAGGGTACCTCAACCTGGATCCTAGTCTCTGTATCCTCTCCTTCGCTTGAGTCAGTGTCGTCTGGTGAGTCTGCACACTCGCTTTGGGCTGGGGTTGCCCGCGGGGTGGTATTGGGCTGTCCACCCCTCCTCTCCTTACGCATGGTCTTTGGTACTCTACTGTTGCCGTCCTCCGTGCTGGAAGATCCATTGTGTCTCGGGTCCTGCTGGTAGAAATGCTGAGAAGAGACATTCGGCTGCCGTGTGTATCTGGTACGACTAGCGTCTTCATTGGACCTACTTCTTCTCCTTGGGACACGGTTTGCTGAGTTATTCTGTAAATGGTGAGCAATTGTTTCATCGCTTAGTTCTTTTATGGTTAAATTCCCACACGTTATATTTCCTGTCTCTCCTGTGGTTCCCTCCAACCTGCTCAAAAATCTTCCCATTTCATCCACTCTGGTCCTCATGTCATTCAGAGTTATGACTTCCTCAATGCAAACTGTACCAGTGGTGGTTTGCAGCATCGGGGCTTGGACGGCAGATGGTGCTGTTGGCTGGATCTGGACCTGCTCAAGAAATGGATTGTGGGCGAGAGGTGAGTGGGTGTACCAAGTGTAGTATATGGAGGCGGAGGAGGTGGAGTAACATCGGAAGTATCAGGTTGCGTGATGTAATCATCAAGACTGGTTGTTGGCGCGGTTGCAGATGTAGAAATCTTTAGTTTAGTGAGGGTGGGGTACAACCCAGCATGGGCGTATCCGGCTTCTTTGTCTTTCTGGGAGGGTGCGTCTGCAGTTTTTGCTTTGGGCTGTAGGTGGCGCTGTTCATAGCACGTCTGAATTATTACTCCTCCTACTCTTGATTCTGCTTTTATCATCTCGAAATGCTTTCGGGCAGCTGTCTTTTTCATTATACCACTAGCAGCTTCTTCTTCAGTAGCATTTGTTTTAGCTTTCTGGTGTCTTTCTCTGAGATCTTTAGCTATGATCTCGAGGGCTTTTTGATTGAGGGGCCCTCCGGCTCCCATCCAGCCTTCAACCGTCCATCTGTTTATCAGTTTATCCGCTATTTTCCCATCCCCCTTTTCATAATCCTTACTTACTTTAACCTTAGCTTTTATTCTTTTAGCCCACTGATCTCCAGCAACCGCCATTTTAGGTGTGTTCAGTAAACAGCAAGGCCGCTGTCTGTTTTTTTTTGTTGTTTTTTTTACGATTCACACAGCAAGGCCGCTCTTTTTTTTTGTTTTTTTTTACGATTCACACCAACTCTCACAATCTGCACAGTGAACTTTTTAATTCCTATTTCCCAATGTCAGTCCAATGAAAATTGAGTCTAACGTAACTTCTCCGTCTCTTTCTTCTTCTCCTAAACCAAATCTACTCCAATGTCTTTGTTCTGCTACTAGATCAGAATCTATAACAACAGCTTGTGATTCAGAACTTAATTCTTGTTGATTTACTAGAAATGTGTTCAATTTCTGGGTTTAATTCAATTTCAAACAACTCCATGCCATGTTAAATTTTGATGAATCAAACTAATTCCACGCTTCTCCCATGTCTCCGTCAAAAAGTAAATCGTCAACTCCCAATTCAATGATATTCCCGTCTCCTTCAACCTCATCCTCAATATATTCAACTATAGCCTCTTGGACTTGTTCCGGAACTGGTCCACTCATTTACCAAATTTGAAATATATTGTATCACAACCACTGCCACCGCACTGTTTTCTCTTACAGCTACGCCTGGTCTCGAAAGAATTGTGTGTCGTCAAATATTTTCTAATGTATTACAACCGCAGCCAACGCCCTGTTTTCTTAACAACCACGTCTGGTCCCGAAGGAGTTGTAAGACCACCGCCTCTCTATCGGCAGACGACGGTGGGTCCCGGAGGACACTTTATTTCTCTTATTCTTCTTCTCTTAGTATTTTATTTCCTTTGTCTTTCAAAGTCTCTGTTCTATTTCTTAATAAAGTTGGACATTCAGAATGTATCTGCTCAAAATTTATCCTTAGCACGTTTAACTTTTAACTTAAGTCTTCATACTCACACTCAGTACTATTGATCACACAATTTGGTATATTCAATCAAACAGGTTTCTGCTTACCTCTTTTAGTAGAGCTCTGGTGATCGAGTTCCCGAGTATGGGCAGAATCCTCTCCGGACTTCGGCTGGCCTTCTGGCTCGTTCCGACTCCGTCTGGACGGGACGCCGATCTTTGAGTCGAGTCCTCGGTCCGTTCGATCGTTATCAAACCATCATCTGCTACCAAAGTTTGTTGTGAATTTGGAAATCAGGCAGTCGGAGAATTTTAAAAGGTTAAAAACAAAATGCTTTATTTCAAGCGCAAGAGCAGATATATGCCGGCAGTCCAACGTGCACGGACCTAAGCGGAACAACCTCTCAGGTGAGCTGATGTTCCAAAAAGGATACCTAAGCAGAGTGCGCAGACTCGTTTTGTACGAGAATCCTGTGATTAACATTGGTCAAAGTCAAAGATGCAGGCGGGCGTTGTTTAGCGATACGCTGCCTGGTTGGAGCACTTGGATCCTTCCTTCGCCGTTGCTCCCCCTTACGGGTGGGTCCATTGGTGTCTCTCGGTGGCAGGCCCCAAGTCTCCTCCTTACGGGTGGGTCCATCGGTGTCTCTCGGTGGCAAGCCCCAAGTCTAATTGTTATGTTCCTGTTCTGACGGTTACCAGGGTGCCGTTATCAACTGACATGCAGATGGTTGTGAAACAGGGAGGTTCCTCTCGTTGACCTCGGATCCTTCGGTGCAGAGTCGGGGCTGAGTCGCAATGTTCGTGTGTTTGTTCACCTCAGTAGTTTTCCAGAAAACAGAATGTTGCATAGCACTGCAGTTATATAAGCATAGCACGTATAACACATTTGTATGAATTAATTAAAGAATATCCCCTTTAATGATTAAGAGCCGCACATGTATTTTAATCATTAGAGGTGAAGAAGAGAGTGCAGTACTTTAACATCAATACTATGTGAATTTGAGATATTTTGGTGATTTTATTCAATTTTTAAACGTTAAGTTTGAACCTTTTGCATCTTTTATGAGTTCCGTTGCATTAGTAAAGCAGATGTAGAAACCCTGTAATTACTCATTATATTTATATTGAATAAGTCATTATTAATTTAGTTTTTTATTGACAGACTCGAGCTCCTTTTCCCCTTATATTGCATATTTATTGTGCCTTAAAATTAATGTAATGAAACAATTACATAAAACAAAGGTAAGAACATATTTTGGCGGGAAAATAGATATGAAGTATCTAAACATTAAAAAAAACGTTAGCTTTTTTTTAATTACAATATCAGGCATAATTACAAAACTATATAGTTTCATAATTTGTCCTTTTTTCTTTACTTTTTTTCCCCACATATTTAATTATTGTCCCACTCCTGAAGTACAGTATAAATTAAAATAATATATTTTAGTTAAATATTTAAACACATTTATTTAAATCACGTGATTTCATCTGGAAATCATTAAGATGGTTGGCCGCGAGGAGGAAGAACACGCGTGTAAGGCATGGCGAGTTTATTTCCTGCACCTACGAGTGGAAAAAGCGAAACGAAGAAGTGAAATGAACGATACACACGTGTTACAAAACATCGCACGAGTGCTCGCACACCAGGATGTCCAACTGGCACTTGGAATTACAAACACAGTTTTTTGTCAAGAAAGCAAAGCCGGACAACAGTTTTCTCCGCGACTCATGCCGAAACACACGCTCACACACACACACACACACACACACACACACACACACACACACACACACACACACACACACACACACACACACACACACACTCGCACACAAACCATCATCGGTGGACCGGGGTCAAAGGTCGACGGCTACAGACACTGGAGAAGCAGAGATTAAAAAGGAAGCGTCCGGTCACACATGCGACAACATGCAGCTGTTGTGTGCATGCAGCACGACAATCTTCACACGGACACACACTCGTTATTTAAATGCTACATCTGTAGTATAACAGCCGTGTGGGATGCAGAAGAAAAAAACACAAAAAGAAATATTCACAGCTTCACAATGGAAAAATAGTTTCTCCGCCCGTGGAAGTCTCCGTGTAGAAAAATAACAGTGTGTGTGACGATGAACGCAGCGCAGCGAGGAAAAGGTTGTGTCACTCCAGCGGAAGCTACATCTCGAGAGGTCAAGAAGGTCAAACATCCAACACTCATGACTGACGGGAGGAGGCGGGGAAGCAGCGCGTGTAGTGTCGCCGTCCGAACACTAGAGGGAGACATTTGGTGAGCGCCGCCACAGCAGAGGTTCAACATGCGCGTTTCAAAGGAACTCGGGATTTCTTTTAAAAGGCCTTTCAAGACGTTATTCACTGGGATAAACGAAACGCTTGCGTACAGTTTGCTCTGGCTGTCGACTAGTGATGACGTCACTTCATTTAATTTCGTTCTTTCTTAATTTACTTTTTATAAAATAAAATAATAACTTTTAAAAGTCAAATTAACTTTGTGAGTGTGCTTCAACTCCAAATGCACAATAAGTAACTGTATTAATTTGATTTATCATTGTAGAATAACTTTTAGAAGAACAATAAACGATACGTCAGTGACGTCACTTCCTCTGATTGGCTGAGTGGCGCGGCGTTATTTTTATTAAATTTAATAGTTGTTATTACTGTCAACGTTGACGTTCTGACGTTGATATGAAGTTTAATTCCTTAATAGAAATGATAAAAATTAAAATATCCTGGCGTCAGTCCTATCGTGACGTCATCACCAGGAACGCAACTGTGTACATTTCTGAAAAGCACATTATTCTCTTTAAAAAAAAAGAGAAAGATTTAAACTCTTGTTTGGTTCATGCCTAGAAGATAAAGAAGAATTGGCAACACTATCTGTTCTCTCCATAAACTCTCTTATAAATACATTAATTTGAAAGACATTCATTTAAATCGACACCTGAAGATGAAACGTATATTAAACCTGGGATCTTGTAAAGAATAGGTTTATTTTGAATTTAAAGGGTTAAAACTGTTTTTTTAGATTTTAGAATTTCAAGTTATTTAAAAAAAAAAAAAAAGTATGGGCGAGTTGCTAATGTTTTTAAGTCCTACATCAAATTATGAACTAATATATATACTTTCTTCTTCTAAACAAAAATCTCAATAAGTTAATTGGTAAAGTATCTCCTCCATACTATACCTTATAAAAGTACTATTTTCTAATATACAGACGTACACGATATATGTGCATCCTCACATGTTGTGGCTGTTACAAATACACTGGTTCTTTAAGTCAACCTTTTTTTTTTCACCGCGGACCTGTTTAGTGTCAGTAGAATGTTTTGGGAAAACAGTTAAACTAATAATACTAACTAATAATTAGTTTACAGGTTCATGCTTTTGAGTCAATAGAACAAAAGTTATATCAATTATTATTTTTCTTTTCTGTGTGTTAACATACGGTGGGTTTTGTGCTCTAAGAGTGACATCACAAATGACATCACTCAAAACCCATGCAGGAGCCAAGTTCTCAAGCAGGTTCCCACGACAGGAGAGCGAGGGTTGTTCAGTGACACCTAAGAGATGTGCTGAGATCTGGAAAAGTTGACCAGAGAAAACGGTTAACTAGTCGCGGGGTTTTCGCTCTCAGGATGTGATGTCATCAAGAGGCGACCCCACCTGTACGTCTCCTATGAGAAGGAAGAAAGTCTTGGCGCTCGAGTAAGTAGACCGGAATTCCCCATCATGCCTTGCACCCCTATCTATGATCGTATCTGTAGTTTTTAGGATTTTCTCCTCGGATGCGGTTTGATGACATCACAACTTCAGAATCGGCAGTGCTCAAACTAGTTTCAAGGTATCAAAAGATTTGTAAACGTGTGGAGTCGGCCTTCAGGTTCAAAAGGCACCCGGGGTCTCGGTTCGGTCCTGAGGCGGGACTCGCCCGCCGACGATGCGTCCGGTGGCGCGCTAGCATGCTAAAGCCTGGGAGCTAAGCCGCAGTCATGCAGGGTAAAGCGTCGGAAGTTTGTCCTCCGATCACACGACAGAACACGAACGACAGCACAGAGACATCAGCTCCTCTATGTCACACTTCTGTAAATGCTACATCTCTTTTTTTCTTCTTTTTTTTCCCCCTCCTCGACTCCGGTGGCTTCATGCAGCCGAGGAACGCGATCCCGACCAGCAACACATCCTCATGCACACGCCGCCTCCAACCGCCCTCAGTTTATCAGCTCGTCCTGGTTCTGTTCACACTCTGTCAGGACGCTCCTGGGACCGGTCAAGACTTGCAGGGCGGTCGTTTCTTCTGGGGGTCTTTCCCGCTGGACTCACTCCCCCATCAGGCAGGAAGTCTGGGCTCGATCTTCAGGGACAGCTCGTACAGCGTGTCTTCGTCCATGATCAGGGTTTTGTCCAAGAGATACTGCGTCACCTGGCGCCGGACACAGTGTCCAGACTTGTTAGCAACGTTGAGATTCATCCGTTCATCCATCCATCCATCCATCCATCCATCCATCCATCCATCCATCAATCCATCCATCCATCCATCCATCCATCCATCCATCCATCCATCCATCCATCCATCCATCCATCCATCCATCAATCAGGCAATTTATTTTAAAAAAGAAAAAAGTTTTAATGTGAGTCCCTTCTAAGTAGTTAATTAAGAAAGTAGTTAAGTAAGTAAGTAGGTAGTTAAGTAAGTAAGTTGGTAGTTAAGTAAGAAAGTAGTTAAGTAAGTATGTAGGTAGTTAAGTAAGTATGTAGTTAAGTAAGTAAGTAAGTAGTTAAGTAAGTATGTAGTTAAGTAAGTAAGTAAGAAAGTAGTTAAGTAAGTACGTAAGTAAGTAAGTAGTTAAGTAAGTAAGTAAGTAGTTAAGTAAGTATGTAGTTAAGTAAGTAAGTAAGTAGTTAAGTAAGTATGTAGTTAAGTAAGTAAGTAAGAAAGTAGTTAAGTAAGTACGTAAGTAAGTAAGTAGTTAAGTAAGTAAGTAAGTAGTTAAGTAAGTAGTTAAGTAAGTAAGTAGGTAGTTAAGTAAGTATGTAGTTAAGTAAGTAAGTAAGTAGTTAAGTAAGTATGTAGTTAAGTAAGTAAATAAGAAAGTAGTTAAGTAAGTAGTTAAGTAAGTAAGTAGGTAGTTAAGTAAGTATGTAGTTAAGTAAGTAGTTAAGTAAGTATGTAGTTAAGTAAGTAAGTAAGAAAGTAGTTAAGTAAGTAAGTAAGTAAGTAAGTAGTTAAGTAAGTAAGTAGGTAGTTAAGTAAGAAAATAGTTAAGTAAGAAAGAAGTTAAGTAAGTAAGTAGTTAAGTAAGTAAGTAAGTAAGTAGTTAAGTAAGTAAGTAGTTAAGTAAGTAAGTAGTTAAGTAAGAAAGTAGTTGAGTAAGAAAGTAGTAAAGTAAGTAAGTAGTTGTGTGTGTGTGCACATGTGCTATTGTTGATACAGTTGTTTATTTTTGTCTTTATTTCATTATCATTTTTTAGTTAAGGTTAATTATTTAATTTCATTATTGTTTTTTATTGTAAATATTAATTATTATTGCCTTTGTTATCATTTAAATATGTACTCTATGTACTTTTTGTTTTAATATAATGTGTGAGTATGTTTAATAATTTTTGTGAACAAAAAACATGTGAAATGAAAGTAAATATTAAAGTGTATCTTAAATACACAACTTTCCTAGTCGTGTAGCTCTTATTTTGAAAGGTATATTAAGGAAGTACCTTAGCTTGATGCTCTATTCTGTACGGGGTCTGCTGGAACTGCCGGATCTCCCGGATGATGTGGGAGATCTGAAGAAATAAAAGTCTTGTGTTCACGGTCGTTCTCTGCGAGATGTTTCTTTCTTTACTCACCATCCTCATTTTGGAGAAGTTGACCAGACCCTCCTCGGTGAAGTTGGGGGTCCCCTCCTCGATGAAGGCCAGATCCGTCAGGTACATCCCCAGGTAGGGCACGCAGGGGGGGTTGCAGCTGGACACACACACACCCATGTGAGCACCATATGACTCCATAACATCAACACACGAAGAAAAACCTACTTCTTCAAAGTTTCCCTCAGATTCTTGAAGCGTCCCTCGGACGACACCGTCTTCTGCAGCTTGTCCATGAGCGCCTTAGTCTGCGGGAGAACCAGAACCAGAACCATCAAGGACTGTTCCAGGATAGTGTCACATGTCGGGATGGATTTTTATGGAAGTTTGTCAGTGCCATCAGAATATTGAACGGTTGAATCTAACAAATAACATACAATAATATATAAAATCAATCTTGTTCTCAAAATGAACACATAGAGTTTGATATTCCTTATCCAGTAATTACAAAATAAATGCTCTAAATTCAATATATTTTTAAATGATAGCCTTTTAATTTTAACATAAAAACGTTGGTATAATAATGTCATCTTACCAGACTAATCCAGTCGAGCACTGAGTCACTCGCTCTACTGTTCAATTCACACCGAGATGTAAAACTATCAAAAAGTTACAAATTGCCTGAATTTTACTTTGGAATCCGCAATGATGGATTCTATTGTTTTTTTTTTACATAGTCATGTGATCGTCTGTGCGACGCATGATTGGCTGGAAGTTCGATCAATTAGCTCGGTGCTCTGTTGTTATTGTCTGGTGACTCTATTATACTAACGTTTTTACATTGAATTTTAAAATATTATGGATTAAAAAATATTGAATTTTTATTTTTGGAATTAGAATATTAAACTCTTTGTGTAAAAAAGTTTTTACTTTCAAACTATTAACATTTAAATTCAATTATTAAAAACAAATTCAACCTTTAAATATACAAATTATTAATTTCAATTATCCATATAAAAGAAACAAAAAAAACATTTGAATAAATTTGAGTTTCACGTCTCAATATTTTGTTAAATTTAACTTTTGAATATTCTGATGACACAAATCTTATCCTTATATTGATATTTGTCATGATTGGCTGAAAGTTTAATCAAGTAGATCGGTGCTCTGTTGGTATTGTCTGGTGACTCTATTATACCAACGTTTTTATATTGAATTTAAAAGGCTACAAATTAAAAAACATTGAATTTATAATAAAAAAAAAAGTTTGGTTAATCGGAACAAGGATATCAAACTCTATGTGTAAAAATGTTTTTAATTTTTTTAAATTTTAAAACTTAATTTAAAATATCAAGTTCAACCCTTCCATATGGATCTGAATCCCTGATCTACTCCCGTCCACCTGGCACCTGCTTGCTGATCTTGGCCCAGGTCTTCTTCAGCCGGTAGATGGCGCTGCGGTTGAGCGCCGAGGTGATCTCCAGCACGCCGTTGTAGTTGTTGAGGCAGCGGCAGATGTCGGCCACCGCCACCCACTTCTCGATGGAGTTGGCCCTGGAGCCCACGTCGGTGTGGGTCATGATCTGAGACGCCACCAGGTTGCTCATCTGGTCACCGTGGCAACGACAAAAGGGATGAGCCGGCGCCGCACGGACACGACGACGAAGGCGGTAAAGACTCACGTCGTTGAAGTGTTGACTGGTTTTCATGATGTACGGCGTGCGCTCGTTCTTGTCCACCTTCATCCAACCCTGACCCAGGAACTCCCTGCGAGAGACATGGTCGTCAAGATCCTTGAGAGTCACGAACGAAGGTGTTTTCCAGCAGGACTGACTCGTAAGGAATGCTCCGGAAGATGATGTGATCCAGCAGAGTGATCTGCTCCGCCAGCTCCATCGCCGACAGCGACTCGAAACACTCGGCCTTCGGACAGTCGGCCTTGAACACGAAGACGAGTCGGAGGTGAGATTAAGAGTTACTTATTACTTAAATAACATTTTATTTTATTTTATTTTATCAACTTAAATAACATTTTATTTTATTCATTTATTTACATGTTTAATAATTACATTAAATTATGTTTCATATTGAAAGGTTTATTTTGTGTTTACATCAATATTTGAAAAAAAAAATATTTGTACATAAAAAGGTTGACATTTATTTATTTAAATATATATATATATATTAAATGTTTTGTTTGTTGTTTAACAAATATAATTATATTAGATATTCTAATTCCGATAATTAAAAAATTAATTTTCTAAATATTAATATTTAGAATAGTTTTAAAGCAAAAACTTTTTTTTACACATAGAGTTTGATATTCTAATTCCAAAAATATATATTTTATATTAAATATTTTTTTTAATTCATAGCATTTCAAATTCAATATAAAAATGTTGGTATAACAGAGTAACTTGATCGAACTCTCAGCCAATCATGCGACACACAGACGATCATGTGACGATGTCTCTTCAACATGGCGTCTCCCAAAGCATTGCTAACACAGAACTAATGCTAGTTTGGATTTCAAAGTAAGAGCTCGGTGCTCGATTGCATTGGTCTGGAAGAATTCACTGTTACACCAGCATTTTATATTGAATTTATTTGAATATCGTCACATGGTCTCACCATCTGCAGGATGTCTTCGATCCTCAGCTGCGCGTCGTCCTGTTCGTCCTGAGAGAGGGCGCTAGAGAGGCAGAGTGAGAGTGAGTGTGTGTGTGTGTGTGTGTGTGTGTGCGCGCAGGTGTGTGTTGTGTACTTGAGGATGTTGGCCGTAGCTTTCCTCTCCTGAGGAAGAAGGTCTGGATCTCGCAGAACTTCCTCCAGCAGACAAACCACCGACATCTTCAGGTCCCCGATCATCTCGAAGTCCTGCAGGAAACACATTCAGACTCGTTCTCACGACGACATTAACCAGAGCATGAACCAGTGAATCACTGTGAGGAAGTATTTACTGATGCAACAGTTATGAGGGAAGAGAAGGAATAATGTTGGAAGAAATGAAGCGAGTGAGTTGGTAAATATATATATATGCTGAAGAAATGAATGGATGAGTGAGTGAAGAGAAGCAATAATGTTCATCTCTAAGAAAGAGAACTGTGAGTAAAATGTGAGTTAACTTTGAATTAACTGCGAGGTAACTCTGTGTTAACTGTGAGTTAAATGTGAGTTAACTCTGATTTAACTGTGAGTTAACTGTGAGTTAACTGTGAGTTAACTGTGAGGTAACTTTGAATTAACTGTGAGTTAACTGTGATTTAACTGTGAGTTAAATGTGAGTTAACTGAAGGTTAACTGTAAGTTAACTGTGAGTTAACTGTGAGTTAACTGTGGGTTAACTCAGAGTTAGCAGTGGAGCGTCTCTCTAACCACAGTCTTGACCCGACAGGTGCTGGTACCTGCGAGTGCTTGGAGACCCAGTGACGCAGCACGTTCAGAACTCTGTTGGTCGCAGCTCGACGGATGATGAACTCTTTGTCACACGTTCTCTCGCTGCTGCTGAAGACTGAAAACAACACACAACAAACACACAACAAACACATTTTCTCCATTGTAAAATCATTTTTTTCACGTTCTGGCAGAAATATTTGGGTGTCAATTTTCCTAAGAATTTGTTCTACATTCTGTCAGAATTATTTTGGGGAGTACATTTTCTCCATTGAAAAAAAAAAAATTGTCCGAATTATTTTGATATTTATTATAAAATGTTATAATATTTTCTCCATTGTAGAAAAATGTTGGTTAGGTTCTGTCAAAATGATTTGAGGTCTAAATGTATGTGGTATTTTAAAAATGAGTGACAGCATTTGTGTTGTGTTCTGTCAGAATAATTTTGGGGAGTACATTTTCTTAATTGTGACAAAATTTATGTCGCGTTCTGTCAGAAATATTTGGGTGTAAATTTATCTTGTTTTACGTTCTCTTATTATTATTATTATTATTATTTTGGGACTACATTTTCTCTAGATTTTTCCTCATAATTCCGCTAAAATAAAGTGTTGGTCTGTTTGAATCTTTAAACAAATAATGATGATTTAAGATAGTTTTCTCTTTACAAACACATTTTGGGTGAAAAAAATGTTTTTTTTATTCACTAAATCCAAAATATCAAACATTTATTTGAAATAATATTCCATTTAAATGTCAAAATAACTAACTGTACTCATACATAATTAACTAGTCATTAAAAAAGCAAAATCAATATCAATTAAATGTTAAATTAAATAAACATTTTTGATTTTGAGTATATATATATATATATCTTCTCCATTGTAGCAAAATGTGTTACGTTCTGTCAAAATTATTTTAGATGATTCTTTTTCTACATTTTCACAGAATCTGTTACACACTGTCAGAATCATTTTGAAAATACATTTTCTACATTGCAAAATAACTTGCGTTGCGTTCTGTCAGATATATTCTGGGTGTAAATAATCTCCATTTTAAAAGAATATCGGTCACATTCTGCCACTATTGTTTTGGGGAACATTTTTTCCTTGCAAAAAACTGTTATAATCTACAAGTGTTATTTTGGGGCCATTTTCCTGTCCACACGAACACACACTGTGTTCTTCTGTCAGTATTATTTGGGGATAAGTTGTGTACATACCCTAGGATATCATTGTAAAAAAAAAAAAGTACATGAATATATGAAGCTTATCGTCTCGTTTCTACTTCAGAATCATTACAAACGCCTTCAGATAACCTTGAGTTCTACGTCACGTTAGCGCTCAAGCTAGCTGTTGAACCTAAACCAAAAACGTTTCTAACCAGGAACTCGTTGTTAACCAGTATCCCGGGTCGCTTGCCTGCGATCGATAACAAGCCGGGGGATTTACGTTACATTCATATTCATGGTCATCCAGGAAGTCTGGGCTTCTTCGCTCAGGCCGCTGCCCCCACGACAACCTATTCCCACGCGTACGTTTCACTGAAACTCTCCGTTAAACTCTATCATTGTTGGTCTGAACAACATCTCGTGTGTTACTGAAACGGATACGTTTTTTTTGGAAGCTTAGTTTGGAAACTAATCGAATTTGGGGCGAGGGTTTGGAAAAGGTTTGAGTCGGTAAATAAGGGATCGGAGGACGGAGAGCAGGTACCTGGCGGTGGACCGTGTCCTGCTGCTGCCGTGGCGATGGCAAAAGCAGAAGCAGGAGAGACGGCGCAGCGGGAGTTTTCTCCAGACTGAACTGCAGAAACACATGTTACTGTCAACTTCTGCCGCTCCTCTGGACAAACCTAAACGACATTTCTGTCAGAATTAATATAGAAATAAATCAATAATTTGTGTCAAAAAAAAAAAAAAAAAATTAACATTAAAATGTGATATTTCTGGCCTCAAAGTTAATTTGATGTTACATAAAGACAAAGTGAGTCTCTGGCTCTATCCTGGAGCGACGACGTGGTGGTGTGTGGTGGAGTTGGCGGCGTTTCCTACCCCCGGGCTGCCGGTAGCGGAGGTGTCGTGGCGTGGACGGGGAGCGAGACGGCGACATGTCTCCGGCGTCGCTGCCTTGAGGAGACTCGGGGATGATCTTCTCCAGCGACACTGACTCCAGGACGGCTAGACGAGCACAGAGAGGGAAGAGGAGGATGGTTTACGTTCGATTTACTTCAGGTTATTTCATACCATTTCCTTTTGTTGTTGCTTTTTTATAATTAGTTCACAATATAAAGTAACACAAAAAAAGTATTGAGACAAATTGATATTGAAGAGAAAAACGTATATTTGTTCTCAATTGTTAAATAATTTGTTTTATGTTCCAACAGAAATATTTTAAGGCTACATTTCCTCCATTGTAATATAATGTATTTTGTGTTCTTTTAGAATTATTTTAGGTCTAAATGTCTGTGTGTTAAATAAAAAAAGATTAAGCATTTTATTCTGAAGAATGTAGTACATTAAATGAAAACAAATTAAAAAACACTGTTAATATTTTTTCAAATCATGTTTTTTCACCCCTAAAATTTATATTTATTAATTTTTTTAATCAATTAAATTATTTGAAAAATAATAACAAATAACACCTTTCAATAAAGAAAGTATTGGGTTAAATTACATTGAATTAAATTATTTGAAAATAAAATTGAATTAAATTATTTGACAAAATAATTAAATTCTTAAAAAACATTGAAAAAAGAGTCATATATATATATATATATATATATATATATGCCACACACACATACTGTATATGTATCTCCAGATATCATTTTAAGTACATCCTACATTGATGTATGTTTAATACATGTTTTAATTTCTAGTATAAAAATGTTAGTATAATAGTGTCACCAAACAATATCGAAAGAATACTACTATTACTACTAGTAATACTAGTACGAGTACTTGATCGAACAGATATACTTCCATACATAGTATCTTTCATACATTTTCTATGATTGAAAAGTACTTTTTACCTGTTAATCCGAGGCCAAAACACAGATAAATATATTCATTATTTACTCCTGTAAACGTGTGTACTTGTGAATATTTAAGACGTTAAAAAACATAGAATAATTCATATTTTTTTGTTTTCCTGCTACAATGAACCGTCAGGGAGCGACAGGTTTTACAAAGTCAAGCCTCAAAGCACGAATCCCTGAGTTCATCGATGCTAACGCGTCGCTTGGTCGTTATCGCGGCACATTTGTCAGCGAGTACCAGGAACACGTGTCGCTGCAGGAATTAGAACAAAAGGTCAAACGCCCTTTGAAGACCAACCACGCGGCTCACGCTGACCTCCGCGGCTCGTATTAAAAATTCGCCGTAACTCGGCGTACGCCTGCATGCCGACGACGCTGGGCTTGACCTCGCCTGGGAAGACGCGGCGTCACCTTTGCCTCGTCTACCATCCAACGCCACCATCTGACGCGGGAGCGGCTCGGAGACCGAGATAACGATGGAACCGCTGAGGACTTCACGGCGTGTTTGACACGGACGTTCCTTGAAAGCTGCTAATGAGGCACCGTATGTAAATCAGTGGTCAGCGCACGTTTAGCATCGGTAGTCACGGGTCAGAACCAGGCACTTGACCCACCAGTCCTAGCAGCCGATGAAGAGTCAACCAATCACATCTTTGGAACGGCAGGGAGGTCCAAAAGCGAGGGGACTGGACTAGTCGATTCGGACAAATGGTGACCTGAGCGGCTGCAGTTACGCTTTGCCGCCCAGCCACCATTGACCTAACAACATAGAATTTAAATAGAGTATTCCAGCGACCAATCGTTCATCGCTCGATAGAGAAGTGTTCAAAAGGCATGATGGGAGTTCACTGTTTTGTTGGTACAAAGTAAGGTGGTTGTGGTAATTAGTGTGTCCCGGTTCTTTGGTGGTACTTAAGTTTATCTGCTGGTTTAATAAATGATCCGTTTTTGTAACAAAGCGAACAAAGCTTCGTTATATTTGCACAGAAACTAATATAGGAAACGAACCACGGAATACATGCCCTTGGACTCTACATAGTCCAAATGCGTAATTTGGAACTTTCTTGAACTCCCTTGACCTGGATGAAGAGGAACGGACTCGGATATCTCTGGACCACTGAATACACTGAACTATCTAACTCGTGAAGACTGTGGTGTTTACCTCGGCGGATGCTTCGTCGCAGCTTCCCACAGAAGGGGTCCACCTTCAGGATTTCCTCTCCGTTGGCAGTCTGGCTCGGACTCTGGTCCGGAGACGTGGGGACCGGGGGAGGCTGGTCCTGCACCTGCTTGGAGTTACCGGGAGGAGGCGAGGTGGACGAGGGAGGCGACGAGGGCGTGGGGGTCTGCGGGGTCTGGGCCGACGTGGGGCTGCTGGCCGCGGACTGGGACGCCGCATGGTTGCCCGCCGGATTGCCCAGAGGACTGGTCAGGTCCAGACCTCCCACTCGGGCGGTGACCGGGGAGTGGAGGGACAGCTTACGCGTCCTGACGGGGGAGGAGGTCCGGGAGTGGATGGAGTGGGGGGGCGGGGAGGAGAACTTGCGGCAGAGACGGGGGGATTTGTCGTTGGCGTGCTCGCCGGCTCGGTTGTTCTGGTTGGTGGCGAAGAAAAGCTCCAAGGACCTGTGGAAGTGAAGCCACATCAATAAGGGATATTAAAACCAATAAAGAGAGAGAGGAGCGGAGGGACGTGTGCGGCAGTTTCCCGTTTCTACCAAAAGTCCAATTAGCTTCTCCAGTCCTGTCGGATCCGTTTTTATTTCAGGGGTTATTAAGGATAACCTGAGACGTTTCGTTGCTGTTGCATTTCAAACTGGCTCCTAATGAGAACGTTCAGGTTTGGCTACAGTCTTGAGTTTGAGGTTAAACTCTAGAGCTTATGAAGCGGTTTGAAGACATGTCGAACCTCACTGGATAAATAATTCTATGGTGACAAAAATAGGGGTGAAAAACATGATTTGAAAAAATGGAAACAGTGTTTTTTCATTTGTTTTCATTTCATTTGCTAATTTTATTTTAGTATAAAATACTTAATTTGTTTTGAATAAAAAATGAAATACGATAATTTGTTTATTGAAAGATAGATTTTTCTTTCATTATTAAAAAAAAAGATTTTTTTTTTTATTTAATAGGCGAGGAAATAAAACATTGCAATAAGAAATAAATGGTTAAATTCAATTATTATTCTTCCATAGAGTCAAGTTACAAAATGCACTTCAATCGATTTTAAATTATTCAAATGTACATTTTTAAACATGAATGTTTTGTATGGAAATTATTTATTTTTGGAAAAAATAAATTTCTCACTATGTCAGACTAATGAGAAATGGTTACATTTAAAGAAAAAATTAAGTTGTTGGTTTATTTTACATTTACTAATGTATTTATTTATTCATTTTGTCAGAGATTTGTTAATTTATGCTCCGAACTAGTTGTATGGCTTTTTATATTTTTTAAATGGCATAATGTTGACTGTACTTCAAAAAATGAAAAATAAAAAATAACCAGAAGTGTAAACAAAATTCTCCTTTAAAAATGTTGGATTCATTTTATTGATAAAATAATGCACTTGATACAGATTTCAGAGTGTAATTTTGTTAGATTAGATTCTTATTCAAGCTAGTCTTACATGATCTTGTTTATTATTTTTGAATGTGGCGTCAGATTTTATGTGATTTATATGCTCTTTTTGGTAGTTAGAGTCCATACAGCGTAACTTTACCACCACATAACAAATAACGTAGAAGAGGCATTTGTGTCGCATAGAAAGAGAAAATCAATCATTTGATTTTCTGTTGAATGGTTTCTTACTGTCGGGGAAATGTTTTAAATATAAAATACTCGGTTATGTTAAGATTTGGCTACGTTTTCTTGAAAATCTTACATTTTTGAAGGAACTTTCACACTAAATGCTACACGCTAGCAGGGCGTAGCTAAAAAGCTAACAGTGCTAGCTTGTTGGTTCCAAGTAGGCGGAGACGATGGATGCCGACGATACGAGTCAAAGCGGAATTTGTTTGTCGATGGAGAAAAAACAAAAAGATCATTCGGATGAAGTTTGAGTCTCAGAGAATGAAAAGACGATTACGTTTTTAAGCGAAGGAACTTCGATGCTACTTGCTAGCTTAGCTAAAAGCTAACAGTGCTAACCAAAGCAACTCTTTGTAAAATATTGAAAATGTATTAATTACAAAAAAGGGGGATTATGTCAATTATGTTACGTTTCTTTAGCAGGTTTAACATCAAAACATCTTGACTCAGATGTTAGTTTTTTTTTTGTAGATATTCCTTGTGTTTCATCTGATTTATATCATTGAATTACTACGTTAATAATGTCAGAATATATTGATAATATGATTAAATAGAGGAGAAACATTAGTGTCAACATGCAAATATTAACTTGTGGCTTGAGCTCCGGGTCACAGAGAAGAATCGAGCATTCAGGGTCAGAAAGAGAAGAAGAAGAAGAAGAAACATGCGGAGAGAAGATGGAGCCGACATGCTCAAAGTCATGCATCAGAGTCAGGAGAAGGAGAGAGAGAAGGAGAGAGAGAAGGAGAGAGAGAAGGAGAGACAGAAGGAGAGAGAGAAGGAGAGAGAGAAGGACAGAGAGAAGGAGAGAGAGAAGGAGAGACAGAAGGAGAGAGAGAAGGAGAGAGAGAAGGAGAGAGATGGTTACTTGGAGTGATCCATGTTTATCTTCTTCATCTTCAGGCTGAAGTCGGGACAGATGGATGAGATGGACAGACGCTCTAATGAGTGGAACTGAGCCCTGAGGAACACGGAGAAGAACAGGGATGGTCCACAGGTGAACATGTGGAAATGGATGATCGGAGAGAGAGGGAGAGAGAGAGAGAGAGAGACAGAGAGAGAGAGAGAGAGAGAGAGAGACAGAGAGAAAGAGAGGGAGAGACAGATATCATAGTTCTTTAATAAAGTGTATGAAATAAAATAACAAAATACTTAAATTGTTGTTGCAATTTAACGTCCGTCCACTAGATGGCAGCGGTCATTACATCCTCCACAGATAAAGACAACAATAAAATCCTGACTGAGGACAAGAGGATACAGTGACTCCAGCAGCCTTTAAAGCTGATGTTTGGACATATTTTGGTTTGAAAACAAATGAAAGCAGTTACGACTTCGTGATATTTACTCTGTTTATTTGGCTTCGTGATTATAAACTTTGGTAATTTGAGCGTAAATCTAACCAATCACAGAAGGCAACACACAATGTTAACCAATCAGAAGCAACTTGGGAAGGTCTTTGTGTCGCTGACTATCTTTCATAACACAACGGTGCTGACATCGCCGAGCTGCACTTTAATCTATTGTATCTATTGATTTATTAATTGTTATTATTGATTTTATTCATCAATTGATTGTAGATTTCACTAAGTTTATATGTTTTGGATAAAATAAAATGGCAGGTTTAAGATGCAAATACCTAATTGATTGCCAAATACATCTTCTAAAAAAATTATTGATTTTTAAAGCCTCATATTTTAGCTAAGACGAGTATGAGTCGTTGTCCAGGACGACAGATTTATGATGCTAAATAAATAGCAACAAAAACAAGTGCATTAATGTTGGTTAAAAATTAAAGTAGGTCAATGTGACCGATAAGTGTTGAAGATATTAAGATAAGATAAGGGACAGAACTGATGGATGCCAACGACACGAGTAAGACTGGAATTATTTTGATGGAAAAACAAACACAGAGATCAGTCGGACGAGTTGAGCCTCAAACGATGAAAAGATTATTTTTAAATGAATCCTCTTACTTCCTGTTAGGTGACATTTTTTTGTTCCGTGACTTGAACTATGTTTTGTTTCCTTGTGTGATTGAATTTGACTCCTTGATACAATAGATAGAAACTATTAATTCATTAATGTATTCATTTACAACGTTGTGTTGCCCTTGTTAGCTTAGCTTAGCTTTCATTCTGCGGGGGACTGTAGCACCCCGTAACACTTATTATCTCAATATATTATAAAAATGAGAATCTCAATTCTATGAATCTACTGATAAATAAATAACAAATCTATTATTTCTAAGGAAAAATTAAGACATTTAAAGACAGGAAAACATTGAAATACTGTATATAAATAAATGTCTCAAAGATGCTCTTGTTATATATATGATGGTGGAACTCAAACCAAAATGGCTGCCGTGAACATTTTACATTATCGTGTGTTAGCTTTGAGACGTGTGGGCACACACACACACACACACACACACACATGGATACACACAGAAATACACAGATACGCACACACACATGGATACACACACAAAAAGACACAAACTTCTATACACACATAGACACACTTGGATACACATGGATACACACACACACAAACACATTGATACACACACACAGACACACATGGATACACACACACACACACATGGATACACACACACATGGATACACACACACAGACAGACATGGATACACACACACACACATGGCTACACACACACTTGTATACACACAGACAGACACAAATGTATACAAGCACACACATGGATACACACACTTGTATACACACTTATACAGACACACTTGGATACACACACACAGAGACACACACTTGGATACACACAGACACGCACACTCACACATGGATACACACACACATGGATAGACACACAGAGAGACACACACAGAGACACACTTACATAGACACACTTGGATACACACACACATGGGTACACACACACACACAGAGACACACACTTGGATACAGAGTTACACAGACACACTTGGATACATACACACACAGAGACACACAATTGGATACAGACTTACACCGACACACATGGACACATACACACACAGAGACACACTTAAAGACAAAAGGATACACATACACAGACACACATGGATACATACACACACAGAGACACACAATTGGATACAGACTTACACCGACACACATGGACACATACAGACACAGAGACACACTTAAAGACACAAGGATACACATACACAGACACATGGATACAAACACACACAGAGACACACTTAAAGACACAAGGATACACATACACAGACACATGGATACACACACACACACAGACACTCTTAAAGACACAAGGATACACATACACAGACACATGGATACACACACACAATAGGTTTTATTTGAAAAAAATGGCAGGTTTAAGACTCAAATAATTAATTTACTGCCATATAAATC
This sequence comes from Callionymus lyra, assembly GCF_982586985.1. Classification (NCBI taxonomy): domain Eukaryota; kingdom Metazoa; phylum Chordata; class Actinopteri; order Syngnathiformes; family Callionymidae; genus Callionymus; species Callionymus lyra. The sequence goes on along the minus strand of NC_141818.1, from coordinate 49,629,762 downwards.
TTCAATTTTCTTTTAATGAAATTTGAAATATTGACATTTAAAACCTCATATTTTAGTTAAGACGCGTATAAGTCGCAGATTTATGATGCTATAAATCAATAACTATAGACTTGGATCTCTCCCAGAGGATGTTGACTCTAAAATAGCACAACATTTAAATGTAGAATTTCACGTAAACTACGAGTTAAAACATCATACTTTATGTTCCCCACATGACAGTGTCAAAGACAACATGCTTTGAGCGTCAAACGATGGAAAGATTATTTTTAAATTAATCCTCCTACTTCCTGTTAGGTGACATTTTTTTGTTCCGTGACTTGAACTATGTTTTGTTTCCTTGTGTGATTGAATTTGACTCCTTGATACAATAGATAGAAACTATTAATTCATTAATGTATTCATTTACAACGTTGTGTTGCCCTTGTTAGCTTAGCTTAGCATTCATTCTGCGGGGAATGTAGCACCCCCGTAACACTTATTATCTCAATATATTATAAAAATGAGAATCTCAATTCTATGAATGTACTGATAAATAAAAACAAATCTTATTATTATTTCTAATGAAATATCAAAGACATTTAACGACAGGAAAACATTGAAATACTGTATATAAATAAATGTCTCAAAGATGCTCTTGTTATATATATGATGGTGGAACTCAAACCAAAATGGCTGCCGTGAACATTTTTCACACACAGTGTGTTAGCATTGAGACGTGTGGGCACACACACACACACACACACACACACACAGAGACACACACACACACACACACACACATACATGGATACACATGGAAACACACACACAATGTTACAAACACAAAGGCGCACACACAGAGACACACACACTTGGATACACACAGATACGCATATACAGTACATTTACGCATGGATTCACACACAAAGACACACACAAGTGGATACACACATGGATACAAACACAGACACACACACACATGGTTACACACACTTAGATACACACAGACACACACAAATGTATACACACACACACATGGATACACACACAAAATACACACACTTATATACACACATAGAGACACACACTTGGATACATACACACATGTGGATACACACTAACAGACGCAAGGATACACATACACAGAGACAAATGGATACATTCACACACACATGGATACACGCACACAGACACGGATGGATATACAAACACAGACACACACACAGATTCACACACACAGACACACTTGGATATAGACGCACAGACACACATGGATACACACACACAGACACGGATGGATATACAAACACAGACACACACACAGATACACACACACAGACACACATGGATACACACACCCCCACACACACACACAAATGGATACACACACAGACACACATGGATACACACACACAGAAACACACACACACACATGGACACACACACAGACATACATGGATATACATACACAGAGACACATGGATACACTCTCACACACAAACATGGACACACACACAGAAACACACACACACACACACACAGAAACACACACACAGACACACATGGATACACACACACACATGGACACATATGGATACACACACACACATGGACACACACACAGACACACACACAGACACGCACACCTAAATAATTTGCTGAGTGTAAAAAACCCTTCAAAACTTGCAACAACCATGTTGTGCGTCATCTCTTGATTGAGAAAATAGTCGCACAAATAAGAGAACTAACTTGTGTTCACCAAACAAAATGGCCGCCGTGAGTGACGTTATCGTGCGTGTTAGCGACGAGACGTCTGTGTACCTGATAGGGATGGAAGAAAAGGGCTTCTTGTAGATGTCGGCCAGCTTGTCCATGACGACGGTCGCCGTGGTGAAGATCCTGTAGGTGTGCAGGAAGGTGTTGAGGAAGTCGATGGACAGGAAGCGCAGGTCGGTCAGCCTCTCCAGCAGACGCTCCACGCTGGCGTAGCGGATCTGCGGGACCTTGCAGGAGTTGAGCGTCTTGCTGAAGCAAATGTCAACATCATCTTTATGGAGACGCACATCGGATCTGATGGATACACGTTTACAAAAAAACACACACACAACGAAGCATGGGTGACTGCTGCACTGCTCGGCAAGAAAAGAGTGTCACGAAAAAACAACCGTCGAAAAAGGATAAACAGGATTCCTCCCCGAAGAAGCCACGATAAAAAGGAACCGTCGGTTGAGAAGAAGGCAACAGAAGCAGGAGGAGGATCACTACAGTCCTGGGGTTGGAGAGAGAAGACGCAACACTTACTTGATCATGTGAGGAACCGTGACTTTAGAGTTCTCCTCGAACACGCTGGTCATCAGGCCGTTGCAGCGGATGTTGTCGATGCACTGGAGAGTCAAAGTAGCATTTCATCATCAGTGTGTGTGTCTTTGTGTGTCTGTGTGTGTTTGTGTGTGTTTGTGTGTGTGTCTGTGTGTGTTTGTGTGTGTTTGTGTGTGTTTGTGTGTGTGTGTGTGTTTGTGTGTGTTTGTGTGTGTTTGTGTGTTTGTGTGTGTGTCTGTGTGTGTTTGTGTGTGTTTGTGTGTGTGTGTGTGTTTGTGTGTGTGTCTGTGTGTGTTTGTGTGTGTGTCTGTGTGTTTGTGTATGTGTGTATTTGTGTGTGTTTGTGTCTGTGTGTGTTTGTGTGTCTGTGTGTGTTTGTGTGTGTCTGTGTTTGTGTGTGTGTTTGTATCCTTCTGTGAGTCTGTGTGTTTGCATCTGTCTGTGTGTTTGTGTTTGTGTGTGTCTGTGTGTGTTTGTATACTTCTGTGTGTGCTTTTGTATCCTTCTGTGTGTGTGTTCATGTGTGTTTGTATCTGTCTTTGCGTGTGTGTGTGTCCATGTGTGTTTGTATCTGTCTGTGTGTCTGTGTGTGTTTGTATCTGTGTGTGTGTCCATGTGTGTTTGTATCTGTCTGTGTGTGTTTGTATCTGTGTGTGTGTCCATGTGTGTTTGTATCTGTCTGTGCGTGTGTCCATGTGTGTTTGTATCTGTGTGTGTGTCTGTGTGTGTCTATGTGTGTTTGAATCTGTCTGTGTGTCCATTTGTGTTTGTATCCGTCTATGTGTGTCCATGTGTGTTTGTATCTGTGTGTGTGTCTGTGTGTGTCTATGTGTGTTTGTATCTGTCTGTGTGTGTCCATGTGTGTTTGTATCTGTGTGTGTGTCTGTGTGTGTCCATGTGTGTTTGTATCTGTGTGTGTGTCTGTGTGTGTCTATGTGTGTTTGTATCTGTCTGTGTGTGTCCATTTGTGTTTGTATCCGTCTATGTGTGTCCATGTGTGTTTGTATCTGTGTGTGTGTCTGTGTGTGTCTATGTGTGTTTGTATCTGTCTGTGTGTGTCCATGTGTGTTTGTATCTGTGTGTGTGTCTGTGTGTGTCCATGTGTGTTTGTATCTGTGTGTGTGTTTGTGTGTGTCTGTGTGTTTGTATCGGTCTGTGTGTGTCCATTTGTGTTTGTATCCGTCTGTGTGTGTCCATGTGTGTTTGTATCTGTGTGTGTGTCTGTGTGTGTCTGTGTGTTTGTATCGGTCTGTGTGTGTCCATTTGTGTTTGTATCCGTCTGTGTGTGTCCATGTGTGTTTGTATCTGTGTGTGTGTGTCTGTGTGTGTCTGTGTGTGTTTGTATCCGTCTGTGTTGTGATTGTTTACTGCAACCTTACTTCTTTGTCGTGGACGCGTCAGAGGAAGGAGACGCACCAGTCTGACCATGAATCATGTTTATTAAAGATCAGTTACAAGAAGACATTCATCGTCAGTAAGAATCTAAAGCTGGACAATCAAGTCGAGTCACATGACGTCACTGTGTCTTCACTGCAGCACAAACAACCAACAAACGTTCTCAGAGACTTTCATCCAAACATTGAAGCTTCACGTGATGATGTGACGACAATCTCACTGTCGTCTACTTTAACTACACAATCTCACTGTCGTCTACTTTAACTACACAATCTCACTGTCGTCTACTTTAACTACACAATCTCACTGTCGTCTACTTTAACTACACAATCTCACTGTCGCCTACTTTAACCACACAATCTCACTGTTGTCTACTTCAGCTTCACAAACTCACACGAGGTCCAAACACTGACTCCAGCATGTAGAGGTCGAGAGAACTTGGTCTGGACTCTGTGGAGGAGAGTCATGGTCTCAGAGACGCTGTAGAAGGACAGAAGACCAGCAGAGTGATCCAGGTACACCCCCACTGTGGAGGGTCTGACACTGGAGACTTTAGTTCTGACCTTGTTGTGTCTAAATGAACAACCAGAGTTTTCACTATATACATGCCAAGATTTGTCATTATTTCCAAAACAACTTTCTTCTCCTGATCTGCTGATGTTCTTGTATGAAACTGCTACTATAACATCTTCTGTTATCTTCACCTCCCAGTAACAACGTCCAGTCAAAGACTCTTGACTCAAGACCTGACGATATTTAATGAATCTGTCTGGATGATCAGGACGAGACTGATCTTTACTCATAAATGTCACTTTCTTGTTTCCTTCAGACAACATCAACCTTGAGTTTGCAGTATTTGGATCCAGAGTGATGTCCTGTGAGTATGTGAGGAACTGCTCTCTCTCTGGATGGACCATCAGTGAGATGTTGGTCCACATGTCTCTCAGAAGGTCCTGGAGTTGGTCTCTCCAGGCTGACATGAAGGCTGACACTTCTTCAAAGTGACGGTGAGTTTGCTCAAGGGTCGTGGAGGAGGTCGTGTCTTCACTGACCTCTGAGAGTGAGGTCAGGTTCTTGAAGAAGACGGTGTGACTGTCGGTGAGTGACAGCTGCTGCAGCTCAGCATCTTTCTTCTTCAGCTCAGAGATCTTCTGCTCCAGCTGCTCCTTAAGTCCTCGGACTCGAGCGGCTTCAGTCTCCTGCTGAGATCTGATCTTCTGCTCCACATCACACTTTCTTCTCTGGAGCATCTGGATCATCTGGTCCAGGGTCTCCTGACTGATCTTCAGTGCTTTATCAGCGGAGAGTCTGCTGTTCTTCTCCTCCTGCTGGAACAGCTTCAGGTCCTCCTCTGTCTTCTGGATCATCTGCTGGATCCTTCCTCGACTCTGATCCACGTCTTTCTCTCGCTCCGTCCTCTCTGCTGCCGCCGAGACCATGTCATGATCTTTGTGTTGGTCCACAGCACAGAGGTGACAGATGAGCTGCTGATCAGAACGACAGAACATCTTCTTCTCCTCCTCGTGTTGAGGGCAGATCATCTCCTGGAGCTGCTTGGACGGCTGGACCAGCTTGTGTCTCCTGTAGGCCGGAGCTACTAGATGAGGCTGGAGGTGAAGGTCACAGTAGGAGACCAGACACATCAGACAGGACTTGATGGCTTTCATCTTCCTCCCAGTGCAGACGTCACAGACCACATCTTCAGGTCCAGCATAGCAGAGGTTCTCAGCTGCTCCAGTCTTCTTCAGCTCCTCCACTAACTCTGCTAACACAGTGTTCTTCTGCAGGTAAGGTCTTGGTGTGAAGCTCCGTCTGCACTGAGGACAATCGTAGATGTACTTGTCCTTCCAGTGACCTTCAAGACAGATCTTACAGTAGTTGTGTCCACAGGGAAGAGAGACTGGATCCTTCAGTAGATCCGGACAGATGGAACAAGAGAAAGATTCTCTCTTCAGATCAACTCTAGTCTCCATGTCTGTGCGACTGAAACACTCCCTTCACAGGTCAACACTTTTATGCTCTCAGTCACCTGTTGACGTAACAATCTGGTCCAACCTGTGGACTCACCTGATCGTTCTTGACAATGACCTCGACACACCTTGATTCTGTCTCACACCCATACAAATATGTTTGTGTCTCCGTGTGTGTGATTCTAAATGTCTGCATGTGTGTGTATCTACGTGCAAGTGTGTGTGTGCGTGTGTTCATTTGTGCATGTGTATGTCTTAGTGCATGAGTGTGTCTACGTGTGAATGTGTGTAAATGTGTGTAAATGTGTGTAAATGTCTAAGTTAGTGTTTATGCTTATGTCTGAACAAATATGTTCGTCTGCCTCAATGAATTATGGATCTTCTCCATGTCTTGTGTTTGCGTATCTTTGTGTGTTTGTGTCTATGTGTGTGTGTGTGTGTGTGTGTGTGTGTGTGTGTGTGTGTGTGTGTGTGTGTGTGTATGTTTGTCAATGCACATGTTTTTCTTAATGCATGTGTGTGTCTTGATGAATGTGTGTCTTTGTGTGTGTGTGTGTATATATGCGTGAATGTGTCTATGTATTTGTGTCAACATGCTTGTGTGTGTGTGTGTGTGTGTGTGTCTATGTGTGTGTGTGTGTGTGTATCGACATGTGTGTGTGTCTATTTGCGTGCAGGTTTATGTGTGTCTTGGTGTGTTTATATGTGTGTACGTATTTCGGTGTGTGTGTCTCCTTGTCTGTGTGTGTGTGTGTATGTCTACATGTTCGTGTGTCTACATTTGTGCTAGTGGTGTGTTTCTACTTGCCAGTTGTGTCTATTTGAGTGTGTGTGTGTGTGTATAGCTGTGTGTGTGTCTGTCTCTGTGTTTGTGTATCTGTGTGTGTGCGTGCGTGTCTGTGCATGCATATGTGTTAGTTTATCAATGTGTGTGTGTGTGTGTGTGCGTGCGTGCGTGTCTGTACATTTGCATGCATGTGTGTTAGTTTATCAATGTGTGTGTGTGTGTGTGTGTGTGCGTGCGTGTCTGTACATTTGCATGCATGTGTGTTAGTTTATCAATGTGTGTGTGTGTGTGTCGGGGTGTGTGTGTATATTTGATTGATTGATTGAGTGTGCGTCTTTGTCCTTGTGTCTCTACATAGTGCTGGTGGTGTGTGTCTATTGTGTGTCTGTGTGCATTTGTGTGTGTCTAATCGTGTGTCTCTGTCAGATCTTAAATATTTGATCAATGATATCAATAATTGTTGTGTTATTTTCAGTCTAACTGTTCAGTTTGTGTGTGATGTTTTAGTTGAATGTGTGGAGAAGGTCTTAGTTGGTCACCTGGCTGATGTCACTGGTCCACGCCGCCTTCTCCTGCCGCGACGGCGCCAGCAGGACGACGGTGAATGCGGGCGAGTCGGTCGGTTCCACCACCAGCTTGAAGTCCAGCTGACCGAACACCTGAGCGCCTCCTTTACCTGAGCGGCAGAAAGATCCCTTTAGAACATGAGTTAGTACTTTTTTACTGCCTCCATTGAAAAATTATAATTTATTAAAATACCTTTTTTTCATTGGTTTTCAAATTATTTTTACACTAGTAAGAGCATTTGATCTTTTGTTTTAGTTTTTCTTCTGTAAATGTAAATATAAATCATTATTATAATAAAGTCCTTTTGGCGAATATTTACTTTCAAAATACATTTAATTTGGATCAAATCAAGGCTTTGATATGATAAGAAAAAATCAGAAAATTCATTTTAAAAAGGAAAGAAAAAAAAAGTTTTGTCATTTTATGATTTTAAATAATTAGATATAGAAACACTATCTGTGTTACAAGTAAGTAATAGTTATTTGTAAAACGCCTTTATGTGTGTGTAGGTGTGTATAAGTGTGTGTGTGTTTGTGTGTAGGTGTGTGTGTACAAGGGTTTTTATTTGAATGTGTTTAGCTGTGTGTGTATGTGTAGGTGTTAAGGTGTGTGTGTGTACTTGTGTGAATGTGTGTGTGCATACTTGTGTGTGTGTGTGTGTAGGCATGTTTGTGTAGGTGTGTGTATGTGTCTGTTTAGGTGTGTTTATGTTTGTGTGTGTGCATACTTGTGTGTATTCTTAGGTGTGTGTAGGTATGAGTAGGTGTTCGTGTGTCTAGGTGTGTAAGTGCGTGTGTGTGTGTACATGTGTGTTTGTGTAGGTGTGTGTGCGTAGGTGTAGGTGTGTGCGTACTTGTGTGTGGTTGTGTATGTTTGTGCGTACTTAATATCCAGGCTTTAATGTGCAATAAAAGTAATAGAGCAGTGAGGTCAAAGGTCAGGGCATGGCATTAAAGGAGTGTCTGGTATTTTAAGGCTGGTGTTTAGGGCGCACACACGCACACACATACACACACACACGCACACACATACACACACGCACACACACGCACGCACGCACACACACACACACACACACACGCACGCACACGCACGCACGCACACACACACACGCACGCACGCACGCACGCACGCACGCACGCACGCACACACACACACACACACACACACACACACACACACACACACACACACACACACACACACGCACACACACACACATGCACACACACACATCACCTCATTAACAGGGTCAGTGGTGATGAAAGTGTGAAAACACCGAAGACAGACTCACACTCCTCGTCGCTGGCGTCGGGTTCCTCTATCAGAGTGCAGTCGATGAGCGACAGAACGCCACCTTGCTGCGGAGGAGAGAGAGGGAGGTGGAGGTGAGAGGGAGGTGAGAGAGACTTGGGGTGCTGGTCCACGGCAGGGTCACCTTCAGCAGGTGCAGCTTCCCCCCGGAGCTCCTGGTGCACACCAGGAAGTGTTTGGTGAAGAGGAAGCACTGGCGCTCGCCCTCCTTCTTCAGGGACAGAGACCCCAGACGCACCTTGCTGAGCTTCCCTCGCTCCACGGACGGCAGCTGGATCAGAGACCCTGAGGACGACAACGTCCGTCGGTCACCGGTCGCACAAACTCAGGAACACACACTGAATATTTCTTCTTCTCTTGATTACATTATATCTTTTTATTTTATTTTATGATATTTTATTGAAATTAAAACCTGGCACCAGAAGGCAGCAGCCGTTACGTCAATGAAATCCCATAAGATGACTGAGGACAAGAGGATACAGTCAACTCCAGCAGCCTTTAAAGCTGATGTTTGGACATATTTTGGTTTGAAAACAAATGAAAGCAGTTAGGACTTCGTCAAGAGTCATGTGGTCTGTAAATACTACAACACCAGAGTCAAGTACTAGACAATACTACACATATATACTTGTTACTATAACCAGCTCCAGACAAGCTTGTGTCGTTGTGTCCCTGAGCAAGACACTTCACCCTGATTGCTCCTGATGGTGAACTTGGCGCAAGTGTGCAGCCTACTCACATCAGTATGTGTGAATGGTTGAATTTCCCCTCGCGGGACTAATAAGGGATTCTAAAAAAAATAAAAAAATAAAAAAAACTATCGTATCGATACGATATTAACATTTGTATTTTTTATCTTTGTCTTCCTTTAACTATTGGATGATAGTATTATTTTCTCTATACTTTTAAGAGTCATTAATCCATTTGTAGTTCAGGAATTGTAGTTGAAAAGTTTATTTTTTATAAATATTTATCCCGTTCATGCGAGAACTATATGACTTATGCCGGAGGGGGGGGGGTTTCTTTTGTGTCCTTAAATATTTGGATATATATATAATTATATATATATATCTTTAGTTGTTGTTTAATGCATTCATTTGATGGTATGTTTACACGTTACCATAGCGACCAGAGAACATGATAAAAACAACAGATGGATATTATTTCTTTATTTTCTAGGCCTGAGGTCACAAGTACGCTGTAAATAAAGTTGTAAAAGAGTTCACAGTGGCTCAGGTGTGTCGTTATTATACAAAACAACAGTTTTATGCTGTTCGTCACACACTCCAGTCACACCGACATTTCCAGCTCACTACTCGGTGACTCACACGTTGCAAACACTAAAGACTTTAAAAAAAAAGTTTTGATTAGTGAAAATAATTTTAATTATGCAACTGAAGGACACTTTCTACAACATATTTCACAGTTATATTGAATTTTTTATGTTTTTTTACTCATCAAAAAGCTTTTGAAGATACGTTAGCATTTGTGACGTGTGTCGTCATCATGTAGGAAGTGTCCGGACTGAAATGGTACTTGCACAGGTCCGCGAAATCCTGATCCTGACATTAAACCGGTCTGTGTTGAAAAAAAAGGTTGGCGACCCCTGGTTCAGAGGACTCACCCTGGTTCAGGAGACTCACCCTGGTTCAGGGGACTCACCCTGGTTCAGGAGACTCACCCTGGTTCAGGGGACTCACCCTGGTTTAGGAGACTCACCCGGGTTCAGGGGACTCACCCTTGTTCAGGGGACTCACCCTGGTTCAGGGGACTCACCCTTGTTCAGAGGACTCACCCCTGGTTCAGGGGACTCACCCTGGTTCAGAGGACTCAACCTGGTTCAGAGGACTCACCCCTGGTTCAGAGACTCACCCTGGTTCAGGAGACTCACCCTGGTTCAGAGGACTCACGCCCTTGTTCAGAGGACTCACCCCTGGTTCAGAAGACTCACGCCCTTGTTCAGAGGACTCACTCCTGGTTCAGAGGACTCACGCCATTGTTCAGGGGACTCACCCTGGTTCAGGGGACTCACCCCTGGTTCAGAGGACTCACCCTGGTTCAGAGGACTCACCCTGGTTCAGAGGACTCACCCTGGTTCAGGGGACTCACCCCTGGTTCAGAGGACTCAACCTGGTTCAGAGGACTCACCCTGGTTCAGGGGACTCACCCCTGGTTCAGGGGACTCACCCCTGGTTCAGAGGACTCACGCCCTTGTTCAGAGGACTCACCCCTGGTTCAGAAGACTCACGCCCTTGTTCAGAGGACTCACCCCTGGTTCAGAGGACTCACGCCCTGGTTCAGGGAACTCACCCTGGTTCAGGGGACTCACCCTTGTTCAGGGGACTCACCCTGGTTCAGGGGACTCACCCTTGTTCAGAGGACTCACCCTTGTTCAGGGGACTCACCCTGGTTTAGAGGACTGTGTCGTTTTATTTTGATGGTATGTTTACAGGTTACCTTTAGCGACCAGAGAACATGATAAAGACAACAGATGGATGTTACTTCCTGTTATGTTCTAGGCCTGAGGTCACGAGTACGCTGTAAATAAAGTTGTAAAAGAGTTCACAGTGGTTCAGGTGTGTCGTTATTATACTGAACAACAGTTTTATGCTGTTCGTCACACACTCCAGTCGCACCGACATTTTCAGCTCACTACTCGGTGACTCACACGTTGCAAACATTAAAGTCTTTTTAAAAAAAGGTTTCGATTAGTGAAAATAATTTTAATTGTGCAATTAAAGGACACTTTCTACAACATATTTAACAGTTATATTGAATTTTTTATTTTTTTTTACTCATAAAAAAGCTTTGAAGAAACGTTAGCATTTGTGACGTGTGTCGTCATCATGTAGGAAGTGTCCGGACTGAAATGGTACTTGCACCGGTCCGCGAAATCCTGATTCTGACATTAAACCGGTCCGTGGTGAAAAAAAAGTTGGGGACCCCTGGTTCAGAGGACTCACCCTGGTTCAGGAGACTCACCCTGGTTCAGGGAACTCACCCCTGGTTCAGGGGACTCACCCTGGTTCAGAGGACTCACCCTGGTTCAGGAGACTCACCCTGGTTCAGGAGACTCACCCTGGTTCAGGGGACTCACCCCTGGTTCAGAGGACTCACCCCTGGTTCAGGGGACTCACGCCCTTGTTCAGAGGACTCACCCCTGGTTCAGAAGACTCACGCCCTTGTTCAGAGGACTCATCCCTGGTTCAGAGGACTCACCCCTGGTTCAGAGGACTCACGCCCTTGTTCAGTGGACTCACCCTGGTTCAGGGTACTCACCCCTGGTTCAGAGACTCACCCTGGTTCAGGAGACTCACCCGGGTTCAGGGGACTCACCCCTGGTTCAGGGGACTCACCCTGGTTCAGAGGACTCACCCCTGGTTCAGGGGACTCACCCCTGGTTCAGAGGACGCACGCCCTTGTTCAGAGGACTCACCCCTGGTTCAGAAGACTCTAGCCCTTGTTCAGAGGACTCACCCCTGGTTCAGAGGACTCACCCTGGTTCAGGGGACTCACCCCTGGTTCAGGGGACTCACCCCTGGTTCAGAGGACTCAACCTGGTTCAGAGGACTCACCCTGGTTCAGAGGACTCACCCTGGTTTAGGAGACTCACTCTGGTTCAGGGGACTCACCCTGGTTCAGGGGACTCCCCCCTGGTTCAGAGGACTCAACCTGGTTCAGAGGACTCACCCCTGGTTCAGAGACTCACCCTGGTTCAGGAGACTCACCCGGGTTCAGGGGACTTACCCCTGGTTCAGGGGACTCACCCTGGTTCAGAGGACTCACGCCCTTGTTCAGAGGACTCACCCCTGGTTCAGAAGACTCACGCCCTTGTTCAGAGGACTCACTCCTGGTTCAGAGGACTCACGCCCTTGTTCAGGGGACTCACCCTGGTTCAGGGGACTCACCCCTGGTTCAGAGGACTCACCCTGGTTCAGAGGACTCACCCTGGTTCAGAGGACTCACCCTGGTTCAGAGGACTCAACCTGGTTCAGGGGACTCACCCCTGGTTCAGGGGACTCACCCCTGGTTCAGAGGACTCACGCCCTTGTTCAGAGGACTCACCCCTGGTTCAGAAGACTCACGCCCTTGTTCAGAGGACTCACCCCTGGTTCAGAGGACTCACGCCCTTGTTCAGAGGACTCACCCCTGGTTCAGAGGACTCACGCCCTTGTTCAGGGGACTCACCCTGGTTCAGGGGACTCACCCCTGGTTCAGAGGATTCAACCTGGTTCAGAGGACTCACCCCTGGTTCAGAAGACTCACGCCCTGGTTCAGAGGACTCAACCTGGTTCAGAGGACTCACCCCTGGTTCAGAGACTCACCCTGGTTCAGGAGACTCACCCGGGTTCAGGGGACTCACCCCTGGTTCAGGGGACTCACCCTGGTTCAGAGGACTCACGCCCTTGTTCAGAGGACTCACCCCTGGTTCAGAAGACTCACGCCCTTGTTCAGAGGACTCACTCCTGGTTCAGAGGACTCACGCCCTTGTTCAGGGGACTCACCCTGGTTCAGGGGACTCACCCCTGGTTCAGAGGACTCACCCTGGTTCAGAGGACTCACCCTGGTTCAGAGGACTCACCCTGGTTCAGGGGACTCACCCCTGGTTCAGAGGACTCAACCTGGTTCAGGGGACTCACCCCTGGTTCAGGGGACTCACCCCTGGTTCAGAGGACTCACGCCCTTGTTCAGAGGACTCACCCCTGGTTCAGAAGACTCACGCCCTTGTTCAGAGGACTCACCCCTGGTTCAGAGGACTCACGCCCTTGTTCAGAGGACTCACCCCTGGTTCAGAGGACTCACGCCCTTGTTCAGGGGACTCACCCTGGTTCAGGGGACTCACCCCTGGTTCAGAGGATTCAACCTGGTTCAGAGGACTGTGATGGTTATTCAAAAAGGGAGAGAATGTACTTAAATCTTTTAAATTAAAATGTTTCCGGAATTGATTCCAAATCTTTATAGAATTTTTCACAACAGGGTTGGAGATCTGGTGCCTGTTGGTAATGTAGCACTATTTCCAAGTTAGCCCAAAGTGGACCTCGTTTTTCCCGCCGTCCACCAACACAAAATGCAAATTTGCACACATTTGCTGCCCAGTAATAGAACTTAAAGTTAGGAAGACCAAGTCCTCCCTCCAACCTTGGAATTTCCAGAAAACATTTTTTCATTCTTGGCACAGATCGGTTCCATATAAATGCAGAAATTAAACTGTCAAGTTCCTTAAAAACAGATTTGGGTAAATAATAAGGAATCATTTGAAAGAGGAAACGGGGAAGAACAGTCATCTTTATAGTGTTCACCCTTCCTGCTAATGAGATGGTAAGTGGCTCCACCTTAAAAGGTCATTGTTGGTTCAGAGTTTTGAAGTGATTGTGGAAGAAATCTTGGTATACATGTGTCATCTTTAAACCCAAGTAGGTACATTTGTTTGTTAACTGAAAGGGGAAGATATTATAGTCCATTGATTTTGCCAGATCATTGATTGGAAATACAGCACTTTTTGAAAAATGTAATTTGTAAACTGAAATGTGACCAAATATTTTTAATATTTCAATAACTCCAGGTATTGAAACAACTGGATTAGACAAATAGAGCAAAAGGTCATCAGCATATAGTGAACATTTATGAATTCCCTTGTTCCTCAACACTCCAAAGATTTCCTCCTCTTTCCTCAGAGCCAGAGGCTCAATAGCTAAATCAAAAAGAAAAGGTGAGACAACAACCCTGTCTTGTTCCTCTGTAAAGTTTAAAATACGTTGATGTTATTGAGTTAGTTGTACTGCAGCCACTGGTGTGGAATAGATTATTTTGATCCAAGATATGAAGTTTGAACCAAAACCAAATTTTCCCAACACTGTAAATAAGTATTTCCACTCCATCGATCAAATGCTTTTTCAGCGTCAAGTGAGATAACAACTTCTGGCATTTCAGTGGAATGAGAATTATATAAAATATTAAGTCAACGTCGCATGTTAAAGAAAGATTGTCTCCCTGGAACAAAACCAGTCTGATCAGCGTGGATTATTTTGGTCACTGTTTCCAGACGACGAGACAGAACTTTAGTGAACATTTTATAGTCGCAGCAGAGAAGGCTTATGGGCCGGTAAGGTAAGGTAAGGTAAGGTAAGGTAAGGTAAGGTAAGGTAAGGTAAGGTAAGGTGAGGTAAGGTAAGGTAAGGTAAGGTAAGGTAAGGTAAGGTGAGGTAAGGTAAGGTAAGGTGAGGTAAGGTGAGGTAAGGTGAGGTAAGGTGAGGTAAGGTAAGATAAGGTGAGGTAAGATAAGGTAAGGTAAGGTAAGGTAAGGTAAGGTGAGGTAAGATAAGGTAAGGTAAGGTAAGGTAAGATAAGGTGAGGTAAGATAAGGTAAGGTAAGGTGAGGTAAGATAAGGTAAGGTAAGGTAAGGTGAGGTAAGGTAAGGTAAGGTAAGGTAAGATAAGGTAAGGTAAGGTAAGGTGAGGTAAGGTGAGGTGAGGTAAGGTGAGGTAAGGTAAGGTAAGGTAAGATAAGGTGAGGTAAGATAAGGTAAGGTAAGGTAAGGTGAGGTAAGATAAGGTAAGGTAAGGTAAGGTAAGATAAGGTGAGGTAAGATAAGGTAAGGTAAGGTAAGGTGAGGTAAGGTAAGGTAAGGTAAGGTAAGGTAAGATAAGGTGAGGTAAGATAAGGTGAGGTAAGATAAGGTAAGGTAAGGTAAGGTGAGGTAAGGTAAGGTAAGGTAAGGTAAGATAAGGTGAGGTAAGATAAGGTGAGGTAAGATAAGGTAAGGTAAGGTGAGGTAAGGTAAGGTAAGGTGAGGTAAGGTAAGGTGAGGTAAGATAAGGTGAGGTAAGATAAGGTAAGGTAAGGTGAGGTAAGGTAAGGTAAGGTAAGGTAAGATAAGGTGAGGTAAGATAAGGTGAGGTAAGATAAGGTAAGGTAAGGTGAGGTAAGGTAAGGTAAGGTAAGATGAGGTGAGGTGAGGTGAGGTAAGGTAAGGTAAGATAAGGTAAGGTAAGGTAAGGTAAGATAAGGTGAGGTAAGATAAGGTGAGGTAAGATAAGGTAAGGTAAGGTGAGGTAAGGTAAGGTAAGGTAAGGTAAGGTGAGGTAAGATAAGGTGAGGTAAGGTAAGGTGAGGTAAGATAAGGTGAGGTAAGGTAAGGTAAGGTGAGGTAAGGTAAGGTAAGGTAAGGTAAGATAAGGTAAGGTAAGGTGAGGTAAGGTAAGGTAAGGTAAGGTAAGATGAGGTGAGGTAAGGTAAGGTGAGGTAAGGTAAGGTAAGGTGAGGTAAGGTAAGGTAAGGTGAGGTAAGGTAAGGTAAGGTGAGGTAAGGTAAGGTGAGGTAAGGTAAGGTAAGATGAGGTGAGGTAAGGTAAGGTAAGGTGAGGTAAGGTAAGGTGAGGTAAGGTAAGGTAAGGTAAGGTAAGGTAAGGTAAGATGAGGTGAGGTAAGGTAAGGTAAGGTGAGGTAAGGTAAGGTAAGGTGAGGTAAGGTAAGGTAAGGTAAGGTAAGATAAGGTAAGATAAGGTAAGGTGAGGTGAGGTGAGGTAAGGTAAGGTAAGGTAAGGTGAGGTGAGGTAAGGTAAGGTAAGGTAAGATAAGGTAAGGTAAGGTAAGGTAAGGTGAGGTAAGGTAAGGTACGAGCCACATTCTCGCGGGTCTTTACCTTTTTTAGGTATAACTGTAATAGTTGCCAGATTCATTGTTGCTGGTAGTTTTAAAGTTACAAGTGTTTCTTCAAATAATTTACTTAAAATAGGTGAAAGTTTATTTGAAAACATTTGATAAACTTCAGTAGGAATCCATCTGGAGGAGCTTTTCCGCTTTGCATTGAGTTTATAGCTCGAGTAATTTCCTCTGTTGTTATTCTGGAGTCTATAACAGATTGTTCTTGTTTATTCATTTGGGGAATTTGCATATTTTCTAAAAAGTCCTCAATCCAATGATGTTGCAGAAGTCTCAGGTATGAAGGTCACTATAAAGTTTTCTCAACTGCTCATCAATAGTTTGAGGATGTACAGATGTCTCTCAATTTGGACAGTGGTTCAATTATTGTATTCGGCTTGTAATATTTTTGTTATTTTATTTATATAGCGCTTTTCCAGACCAGGGTCACAAAGCGCTTAAACAAACAAAACAATACTCAAAAAATGTAATAATAATAATTGTAATAATTGTCTTTCATTGAAATAGGACGGATTAGGCTGAGATGCACATTTTTTATCTAATTGTAATCATTCCTGCTGTATCTCATTGAGGCGTTTAGTTCTTTCTTTCTTGACATTTGCTGAAAAATAAATAATTTCTCCCCTTAGATAAGCTTTGAGTGCCTCCGTGACTGAAGGACATTCAGAGTAATATTGATGTCAAGAAAGAAATCAATTTGATCCGAGAGAAAATGTTGAAAGTTTTGCTTGACAATAAGAGCAGGTCAAGACACCATGTGCGTTGGACTGGTGCATGATGGGAAATCACAATACTGTGGTATTGGCATTTTGTTTCACACAGCAAAATTCTGTTGTCTATCAGAAAAAAGTCTATCCTCGAAAACGATTGGTGGACGAGTGAAAAAGAAGAATATAGTTTGGTAGTGAGGTTTAATTTCCTCCAGGGGGCAGTAAGTGCATAACATTGTTTAATGAGATTTACTGTATTTGCTGATTTTGATCAATTATTTTGAAGTTCAGTGGAGGATCTAACGTTGGCTCAAGTTCGAGATTAAAGTCACCTCCTAAAATGATGTTATATTTGTTAGGATCTGGAATAGTTGCTATTAGTCTAGAGAAGAAGTGAGGATCAGTTAGGACCATAAACATTAACTAGTGCCTCAGTTCCAGACAATCTACCCACGACTATGACATATCTTCCCTTGTTATCAGATATGAAATTGTTTAGTTGATAAGAGACTCCTTTTCTAATAAGTATGGCAGCTCCTCTTGACCCATAATTAGAGTGATAAATATGTTCTATCATCCTCTCTTTAACTTTGAGTGTTCTTCTGGACGTAAGTGTGTCTCTTGTAAGAACATTATCTCTCCATATAACCAGCATCAACAAACTTGTATTAAACATGTAGAAAAAGTTGAATCAGTTGCTATCATGTTGTTAAACCACTGTCTCACCGGAGTGTCTTCACGCGTCACGTGTCTCCACTGATGTTCTTGTTGACACTCGCGCCTCTGCAGCAGTAGAAGGATTTCTCCACGTTCTTGTAGGTGGTTCTGAAGCGGGCAGGAGAAGAAGATCCGAAGCGAACCCCGTCCAACTCCACGAAACCCACTCTTGACGTCATTGAACGCCGCGCCTGCTTTAGCAACACTTGTCGGGTCAGGAAACACTGAGGTGCTCCGTCCACACTGATGCGTTGTTTGATCAGGATGTTTGCACAGTCCTGATGGTGTTTGACCTTTGACCCTCTGTAGATCCAGGCGGGGAGAGACGGTTCTGTCCAGGAGCGTCCTTCAGATCAAAGGCTGCAGAAGGACACAGACTCGTGTTGCGTTCAAGGGTCTCGACCTTCGCCTCCAAGTCCACGACCCCCGCGAGCCGCTTCACCTCCTTCTTGAGTGAAACAACATCATCCGTGCACGTCGACAAACTTTCTTCCACATCCTTCACCGTAGCGTTCATGGCGGAGAGTTCAGAGGTCAGAGTTCAGAGTTGATCGTCGACCTGAACTCTTTGAGCTCCGCTCTCGCTGCAACAATATCCGCTGGAATCACCGCCATCTCGCTCTCCAACACGGCGCCAACTTCTGTTTTTCTTGTTTTTTTTAAACATGTTTTATTGAATTTTCAAAATATAAACACACATTTTTTTTAAACGAATGACAAGCAAACATACATCAAATCAAACCCTCCGCTGTGGTTGATGTCTTCCCAAAATACAGTTAACATTATTGCACATCTACAAATATATTAAAACAAACATACATCACTTTTATCAAACATGAATCAAAAGGTAGTAAAAAGAAAGACAAAGCAAATCAGTAGTTGGTCATGAAAAACAAACAAACAATTACAAAGAGAAACCAAGAAACATTGAAATGGTTGTTAATGGGGTTCAGCGACAAATGATATTTCTTGAGTGTGTTCTATGAAGGGATTCCACGTTACCTCAAGTTTCTGGGCGGCTCCCGATAATGTCAGCCTCAGTTCTTCCAGTTTCAAGTCGTACAAAACACTGATCCATTTCATCTGCGTCGGCGCTGAAGAAGATTTCCATTTGAAAAGAATAATTCTTCTTGCAAGTCAAGTGAAAAAGGCAATGATGTTCTTCTTCATTGTAGAAAGGTTGACGTTTGATGGTGTTCTTCCAAAGAGGTGAGAGGTCAGTGAGGAACTCAAATATGTCTCCAATATTCCTCCAGAGAAGGAGTCAAAACAGAAGTAGTTTGCTGGGTGTTTGCATCGTTCACATGTCAGAGACACCGTCATACATGTTGGCCAACCTTCGTATAATCAACCCTGTGGAGGATTTTGCATCCAATAAAAGCACGTCTGGCACATATTGAGGATTTGTGGAGCCTTTCCAAGATCTCTGGCCAGCGAACATTTGTGATCTGCTCACCAAGATCTGTTTCGCACATGTTTGACTGGATGAGTCGCGTCGGCGTCCATTTCAGAGATGTTTGAATAAATGGCAGAGATGGTTTTATAGAATCGCAAGGTTCTAAAAACACTTTTAAGCTCGTTTCTGCCGGACAAAGAGGAAAATGAGAAAAAGAATTACAAAGGAAGTTGCGGACCTGGAAGTATCTAAAAAAGTGACTCTTGGGTAGAATTGATTACTGAGCTCTTGAAATGTTGCAAATACGCCATTTGAATAGAAATCCTTCACCGTTCGCAGCCCTAGACCAGCCCATAAGGTACATGTACCGTCAGCCAGAGATGGTGCAAAAGATGGTTAGAAGCCAAAGGTGCACTTGTGGCCATTGATTGAAACCCAAAGTGTCGCCTAAATTGCTTCCAAACTTTATAAGAGTCCGTCACTGCACCCCTTTTTATATAAGAAGAAGTTGTGGAGAGCAGTGGTGCATGTAGGACAGCAACCAGCGACGTGGGGCGACTGAGTTGGCTTCCATTTTTAACCAGGCAGGTGATGTCTCTCGGTCTTTAGAAGTGATCCAAACATTTAGATTCCTGATATTTGCAGCCCAGTAGTAGTACAACATATTTGGGAGAGCCTTACCTCCGGACAGTTTAGGCATCTGTAGAATTTTTCTTCCCAATCTTGGTTTTTTTTTATTCCAAATAAATGCAATTATTAAACTATCAATTTTTCGAAAAAAAGCAAGGGGAATAAAAATGGGGATGCATTGAAAGAGAAGATAAAGATAAAGATAACAACATCTAGGGAAACATTCATCTTAATTGTGTTGACTCTGGCAACAGTGGATCGATTCAACAACGACCATCTTTCAATGTCTTGTTTCATTTTCCCTAATAGAGGTTGGAAATTTTTCCCAAAGAGATTTTCTTTAATCTGTGTGACAAAAACGCCAAAGTACATGAACCCCGTCCTCGCAGTTTTAAATGGCAGTGTATCCAGTGGGTACTGCTTTGCCAAGTCATTGACAGGTAATAGTTCGCTCTTACTTAAATTAAGTTTGTAGCCAGAAATGCCGCTGAAATGATTTAAAATTGATAATATAGTCGGGATAGACTGAGTCAAGTTTGAAATGAACAAAAGAAGGTCGTCTGCATATAAAGAAACTTTTATTTCTACCCCCATTCGAGATATACCGGAAAATCATGTCATTTCTTGAGGCTATTGAAAGTGGATCCATTGCGATTGTGAATAAAAGGGACTCAGTGGACATCCTGGCGTGTAGAGCAGTGGACATGAAATATGTTGAGTTCAGGCCATTAGTTCTAATTGATGCCTGTGGTGATTTGTAGATTAACTTGATCCATGACAAGAAGTTACTCCCGAATCCAAATTTCTGCAGGGTGAAGAAAAGATCTTCCCACTCAAATCTGTCAAACGCCTTTTCGGCATCTAGCGAGAGCAGGGCCTCTGGGAGTTTAGAGGATTTTGAACCATAAAGCACATTAAATATTGTCTAAGGTTAAAATAATGCCTGCCTAGGATAAAACCTGTTTGTTCTGCTGAAATAATTGAGGGCAGGATGATTTCTAAACGACGGGCCAATCATTTAGATATAATTTTAAAATCTACATTTAGCAGAGTTATGGGACGGTATGAGCTGCATAATAACGGATCTTTTCCTTTCTTTAGGAGAACAATGATGGAAGATTCAAAGTTGGAGGGAGATTGCCTACATTGATGGCCTAGTAGTAGTGGAGACAATTCTTCCCAGAAAGTTCTAAGAAGTTCGGTTGGGAAGCCATCTGGACCAGGACTTTTACCTTTTTGTAGTGATCTGATTGTAGTCTCAGTTTCTAAAGGAGTGATTGGTTCCTCTAAGGTTTTTACGAGACTTTGATCCACTGTTGGGATGTTAAGATCAAAAAATGTCTTAAAGTCATTTAAATTTGAGTTGATTTCCGAAGAATATAAATTGGTGTAAAATTCGTTAAAAGTGTCATTTATTTTAACAGGGTCTGAAGTTATTCCATCTGAGAGGATGATTTCTGTCGCAGCTGATGAGCAACAACTCACTTGTTTTGTCTCCTTGTTCATAAAATGTGGAATGAGATTTAAGAAGAAGATCTGCTGTATATTTTGTGAGAATGACGTCATATTTGGCCTGTAATGTTATGCGTTCTTGATAAACCTCGGGGGTTCTTGAGATAGCATATTGTTCATCTCATTTTGAAATGTTGTGAGCCACTTTGGAAAGCTCTGTTTTCATGTTTCGGTTTCTGAAGTTGTTGTACGAGATAATCACTCCTAATGTGGGCTTTCATTCAGTCCCATAAAATAGATGCTGAGATCTCCGGTGTTTTGTCAGTTTCTACAAAAAAGTTGATTTGGTCAGAAATGAGTAACAAAGTCCTCCTCAGAAAGTAAGGCTGAATTAAGACGCCAGAGACGTCGCTCTTCTACACAGTCCTGGAAGTGGATAGTTATTGAAGTGGAAGCATGATCTGAGACCAGGATTGGATCATAATTGCAAGTTGTGATTGAGGAGAGCAGTCTCATGTCAATCAAGAAGAAATCAATCCGAGTGAATGAGTGATGAACAGAGGAGAAAAAGGAATACGTTTTTGAGTTTGGGTTTTGGGCTCTCCAGGGATCAGGTATATTATATTCTGATATGAGGTGTTTGAGGGTTTGAGCAGACTTTGCCAAGGAGACTGGAGTGGTTGACGATCTATCTAGTCTAGGGTCCATCCAACAGTTCAAATCATGATTAGCATGTGTGTTGAAGAGTCTGGTATCTTGGAAAATAATGTTCTAAAAAACGAGTCATTGTCCCAGTTTGGTGCGTAGATGTTTGCTAGCAACTATTCTGCTGTTATAAACCTGTCCAACAAAGATCAGAAATCTGCCGGAAGAGTCAGAGATGGTTCTTGAGTGAACGAATGGGATAGATTTGTGAAAAAGAATGCCGACTCCTCTTGAGCTTCTATGGAAAGAGGAAAGGTAGATCTATCTTATCAGCTCAGTGAACATCATGTAAAATCTTACTTCGTTTAATCAGGTTGTTCAGACCCTTACGATTGAGACTAGTAAGTTTCAAGTCACCTATCACTGAAGAACTGACCCGTACCATGAAGAAGAAACAGAATAAAAGTAACCGTGCAATGATGTTTGAACTACCATGAACATATAAACCACACCCAGAGAAAATAAAACATAAAAACCCCTTTCTCTACACACCACATACATTGCACCCTCAAAATATCTCTATAAAATAGATATTGTAACAAAGAATATATCTTACAAAGAGAATAAGAATATATGATATATATCCCATATACATATATATATATTATATACATATATTAAAAAAAGAAGAAAAACCTAGGAAGTTGAGTTATAGTAACCAAGTCTCAGAACAGACTCTTTAAACTCTTGAACCTCTAAGAGTGAAAACAGTGATCAATGGTCTCCTGGTTTTTTCAACTTGTTTCTCACAAAGTCCATCGTCTGAGTGGTCGGAGCTCCTGGTCGGCTCTCCATCAGGAGTGATGATGGTGTTGCTCCTGGTCGGCTCTCCATCAGGAGTGATGATGGTGTTGCTCCTGGTCGGCTCTCCATCAGGAGTGATGATGGTGTTGCTCCTGGTCGGCTCTCCATCAGGAGTGATGATGGTGTTGCTCCTGGTCGGCTCTCCATCAGGAGTGATGATGGTGTTGCTCCTGGTCGGCTCTCCATCAGGAGTGATGATGGTGTTGCTCCTGGTCGGCTCTCCATCAGGAGTGATGATGGTGTTGCTCCTGGTCGGCTCTCCATCAGGAGTGATGATGGTGTTGCTCCTGGTCTGCTCTCCATCAGGAGTGATGATGGTGTTGCTCCTGGTCGGCTCTCCATCAGGAGTGATGATGGTGTTGCTCCTGGTCGGCTCTCCATCAGGAGTGATGATGGTGTTGCTCCTGGTCGGCTCTCCATCAGGAGTGATGATGGTGTTGCTCCTGGTCGGCTCTCCATCAGGAGTGATGATGGTGTTGCTCCTGGTCGGCTCTCCATCAGGAGTGATGATGGTGTTGCTCCTGGTCGGCTCTCCATCAGGAGTGATGATGGTGTTGCTCCTGGTCGGCTCTCCATCAGGAGTGATGATGGTGTTGCTCCTGGTCTGCTCTCCATCAGGAGTGATGATGGTGTTGCTCCTGGTCGGCTCTCCATCAGGAGTGATGATGGTGTTGCTCCTGGTCGGCTCTCCATCAGGAGTGATGATGGTGTTGCTCCTGGTCGGCTCTCCATCAGGAGTGATGATGGTGTTGCTCCTGGTCTGCTCTCCATCAGGAGTGATGATGGTGTTGCTCCTGGTCGGCTCTCCATCAGGAGTGATGATGGTGTTGCTCCTGGTCGGCTCTCCATCAGGAGTGATGATGGTGTTGCTCCTGGTCTGCTCTCCATCAGGAGTGATGATGGTGTTGCTCCTGGTCGGCTCTCCATCAGGAGTGATGATGGTGTTGCTCCTGGTCGGCTCTCCATCAGGAGTGATGATGGTGTTGCTCCTGGTCGGCTCTCCATCAGGAGTGATGATGGTGTTGCTCCTGGTCGGCTCTCCATCAGGAGTGATGATGGTGTTGCTCCTGGTCGGCTCTCCATCAGGAGTGATGATGGTGTTGCTCCTGGTCGGCTCTCCCTCAGGAGTGATGATGGTGTTGCTCCTGGTCGGCTCTCCATCAGGAGTGATGATGGTGTTGCTCCTGGTCTGCTCTCCATCAGGAGTGATGATGGTGTTGCTCCTGGTCGGCTCTCCATCAGGAGTGATGATGGTGTTGCTCCTGGTCGGCTCTCCATCAGGAGTGATGATGGTGTTGCTCCTGGTCGGCTCTCCATCAGGAGTGATGATGGTGTTGCTCCTGGTCGGCTCTCCATCAGGAGTGATGATGGTGTTGCTCCTGGTCGGCTCTCCATCAGGAGTGATGATGGTGTTGCTCCTGGTCGGCTCTCCCTCAGGAGTGATGATGGTGTTGCTCCTGGTCGGCTCTCCATCAGGAGTGATGATGGTGTTGCTCCTGGTCGGCTCTCCATCAGGAGTGATGATGGTGTTGCTCCTGGTCGGCTCTCCATCAGGAGTGATGATGGTGTTGCTCCTGGTCGGCTCTCCATCAGGAGTGATGATGGTGTTGCTCCTGGTCGGCTCTCCATCAGGAGTGATGATGGTGTTGCTCCTGGTCGGCTCTCCATCAGGAGTGATGATGGTGTTGCTCCTGGTCGGCTCTCCATCAGGAGTGATGATGGTGTTGCTCCTGGTCGGCTCTCCATCAGGAGTGATGATGGTGTTGCTCCTGGTCGGCTCTCCATCAGGAGTGATGATGGTGTTGCTCCTGGTCGGCTCTCCATCAGGAGTGATGATGGTGTTGCTCCTGGTCGGCTCTCCATCAGGAGTGATGATGGTGTTGCTCCTGGTCGGCTCTCCATCAGGAGTGATGATGGTGTTGCTCCTGGTCTGCTCTCCATCAGGAGTGATGATGGTGTTGCTCCTGGTCGGCTCTCCATCAGGAGTGATGATGGTGTTGCTCCTGGTCGGCTCTCCATCAGGAGTGATGATGGTGTTGCTCCTGGTCGGCTCTCCATCAGGAGTGATGATGGTGTTGCTCCTGGTCGGCTCTCCATCAGGAGTGATGATGGTGTTGCTCCTGGTCGGCTCTCCATCAGGAGTGATGATGGTGTTGCTCCTGGTCGGCTCTCCATCAGGAGTGATGATGGTGTTGCTCCTGGTCGGCTCTCCATCAGGAGTGATGATGGTGTTGCTCCTGGTCTGCTCTCCATCAGGAGTGATGATGGTGTTGCTCCTGGTCGGCTCTCCATCAGGAGTGATGATGGTGTTGCTCCTGGTCGGCTCTCCATCAGGAGTGATGATGGTGTTGCTCCTGGTCGGCTCTCCATCAGGAGTGATGATGGTGTTGCTCCTGGTCTGCTCTCCATCAGGAGTGATGATGGTGTTGCTCCTGGTCGGCTCTCCATCAGGAGTGATGATGGTGTTGCTCCTGGTCGGCTCTCCATCAGGAGTGATGATGGTGTTGCTCCTGGTCGGCTCTCCATCAGGAGTGATGATGGTGTTGCTCCTGGTCGGCTCTCCCTCAGGAGTGATGATGGTGTTGCTCCTGGTCGGCTCTCCATCAGGAGTGATGATGGTGTTGCTCCTGGTCGGCTCTCCATCAGGAGTGATGATGGTGTTGCTCCTGGTCGGCTCTCCATCAGGAGTGATGATGGTGTTGCTCCTGGTCGGCTCTCCATCAGGAGTGATGATGGTGTTGCTCCTGGTCGGCTCTCCATCAGGAGTGATGATGGTGTTGCTCCTGGTCGGCTCTCCATCAGGAGTGATGATGGTGTTGCTCCTGGTCGGCTCTCCATCAGGAGTGATGATGGTGTTGCTCCTGGTCGGCTCTCCATCAGGAGTGATGATGGTGTTGCTCCTGGTCGGCTCTCCATCAGGAGTGATGATGGTGTTGCTCCTGGTCGGCTCTCCATCAGGAGTGATGATGGTGTTGCTGGGTAACGGATGCCAAACCTGACTCCTGAGCACGAGTGCAGCTCCTTCTTCACTTTCCTCCTTGGGAAAGTCAGGAAAATAGAAATCCTTTTTCCCTCGTGCATCAGTGGCGACAAGTTTCCAGCGGCTCGTAGAATCGAGGTCTTGGTCTGGAACAAGTGTACCCCGGCGATGACAGGGGGGACGCTCTCCGTCCTTTGGTTTAGCTCGCGAGAGGCGGTGGGTCCAGAACCAGCTTCGTATCCAAGCCCAGCAATGTTTGCAAAAATGATGCCATGTATTCCACCCTCTGAGCCCTCCGGCAGGCCCACGATTTGGATGTTGTTCCTCCGGGAACGAGCCTCCAAGTCCTCACACTGCTTCTTCAGCGACTCCACGGTAGCCATTAGCTTCAGAACGCTGCTCTCCAGGCCAGCACACTGCTCCAGTTCAAGCATGTTGTCACTCATTTGACTCACTTTCTCCTGCAGCGGCTTTAGAAGTGAGGCAACCATCTTTTTTGACAGTGTCCGCCATGGAAATTATTTCGCTGCGCATCTCGTCCATCATGGCCTTGATGCTACCTAGCATAGCTTTATCCGTTAGCTTGCTCTCGGGCTCCGGCCCGGCCTGTTTGCGTTCAGGTCTCTGTCGGGCGGCTGCCATGTTCTTTCAAAAGTTGACTCAGGCGAAGAAAACAACTTGCATTGAGTGTAATGTCCAGTTTTGTGAAGTTTGAGGCGTGTAAATATTGAAAAAAGTTGTATTCCCGGGAGCTCTCTTAAAACGCGCCTTACATCCTACACGCTCAACAGCGCCCCCGAACTTCTGTTTGAAGGATTTCAACTAAATCCTTCAAACAGAAGATAGTAGTTCCATCTTGAGCGACTCCCTCTCAGGAAAGCTACTTCAATGGAGCTAACGGGGCTAAAATCGGCGTCGAAGGCGAAGGCCTCGTGGCTTGAGTCGCTGTTTGCCTACCTTTGCTTGATTTACCAGCCATTTCAAAGTTTCGGTTTTTAGGCATATGGTTTAGCAAAGGTAAAATTCGAATGTTTTCCAAAAAGTGCGCTGAAAAAATTACTTTTATATAGTCGTTCTGTGGAGCTCCAAAAAACACATCTACTCCATTGCTATGCTCAACAGCGCCCCCTACATAGATTTTTTAAGTTTATATTTTAAGTTAGGAAAGCTTGGATATTTTTTAGTTTTGGTTGCCTGGACGAATAAACGTAAGTCTCTGGTTCTGTCACACATTTAGATTATATTTCTCAATAGTGCTTTCTCAAGCTGATGCTCATTTTTTGGGGTGTTGCATGGTCAGTTGTTGTTTGTTGTTGTTTTAAGTGTAGACGACATTATCGTGTCCCGGGAAGAAGAAGAAGCATCGTTGAAAAAAGGAAAAAAACGCTGATTAGAATTTAAGTTGAATTGATAGGCAGAGGAGGCGGAGACACGACCTGGTAACCCTTGAGAATTCAGAGTAGAGGTGGAAGTATAACCGGCTCCCTCTACAGGGCGTCTGACATTTTTCCAGATTCTTAAACTAGTTAGGATACTTGGCCAATGGGTGATTATGGTAGACGTACTTTTTCAGTAAGCCGAGTAGCTATCATTAATTTGGGGATGTGTGGTGATTTGAGAGGTTCTCCCAATATCCTGGTCTGAAGACTCTGCCAGCTGGTGTGTAGGTTAGATCTCATTGTTTCTGTGTCGAGGGGCTCCACAGGTATTTGGCAGTATAGTCAGGGCTAGTTAATTTTTACCAACCATCACAGTGATGGATAAAGTCTCATTGATGATTAGTTTAGAGTTAGTTGGACGGGGGTTGAAATAGAATGGATGAGTTGAGGGGTCTCCTATCCAGGGTGTCTGGAAACTGATTACGGATCGAGAGGCTCTCCAATCTGACTTCAACACTTTAGACACGACAGGCTGGTAAGAGTCTCGTTCCACGTAGCATAGTCTCTCTGACCTGTTCTGGTAAAATACTGTTGTCGTCGTATTGTCACCACATATTGTTTGTTTAAATTGTCTGTGTCTGTATATTTTTATCTTTATATTTTTCTTCTCGCTGCAGTACTTGTAAAAATGATCATTCATTTGTGTGAGATCTCTGACTTTCTGTGGCTCAGCTGAGAGTCCAGGTTTGTGTGTCTTTGATCACTATCTCTTGCTGATAAGAACTGCTGCAAGTCAACTGAGCTCCGAATCCTAGTTTCCTTGTTGGTGGGAGTGGTTTCTCTTGGAGGTTGAACTTCTAAGACTTCCTTCTTTTCCTCACCGACCCTCCCGTTGTATTCATGTCTTCTTTAAACACACATTCTTACCTCATCTTGAATTCTATCACTATTGGGTTTGATATAATTATCTTTTCTCTTTATTAAGAAACATTCTTTGTTGACAATAGTTATTATACTATTAATCCTGTTTCTTAATTGAGGTATATATGAATATATACAGTTAATTAGTGGTATAATTGGGTTAAGAAAACAATTAACATTGATGGTTGTCTCACTGCTGCATGTATTAATGATCTTGATCATCCTCTCTTCATATTTCACATTATCAATCGATCAACTCACAATTGGTCACATTGAGTGTAACTTTTGTTGTTTTGTCTAAAGCTAATACTGTTTATCTGAAACAAGTGTGTCACTGACTGCTTGTGTACGTTTGTTATTATCTATATCTCGTTTTCTCTTCTTCTCTCAATTTCTGATCTTTGGTGTTGTGTTTGCTATGCTGCCCCCTGCTGGTTTGCCCTTTGCTTGATTCTTAATTGACTATTGTTCTGAATCAATTTGTGTAGTTATTTAATTACTAATTAATTGAATCAATTGCAGTTTATTCTGTTTTCTTAATTTTTCAATTATTACTTTGAATTACATTTTATTATTTAAACAATTAGTCATACATTTACAACTGTTTTATTATTATTAGTAAATTAGGGATTGGATTTTTATCTTTTTAATTATTGGAGGAAAATTAAGTTATATGTTGTATTTGGTCTTTAGACGGTCACTCGTATTCCTCTTTGTCAATTGTGCTAAATATATATGCAACTAATTAGGAGGTTAAATAAGTAATAATAAATACAAAAAAGTTGTTAATTGACAATTGTTTTGACTTGAATAATTTTAATTAGTTATTATATATTTGATTAGATCTAGTTGCATTTATTATTTTCAAATAATACTATTTAATTTTAATTTTAATGTTTTTATTATTAATATCTTAATTTACTATTTGTTTTATTGTTTATTATTATCTCGGATTTTATAATATTTTAATTAGTTAATTAAAGTTTTGGTTCTTAATTTAGATTCTTCCTCTTTTATATTTTCATTTAATTGTTTATTTTGGTAATTGCTTCATTACCTATTATTATTACTATTATCATTTTTAGCAATATTATTAATATTATTAATATTATTAATTTGTTCTATTCATTTATTGACCTCATCTTTCAAGACAAAAGTAACTTTTACTACAGGAAACAAGTTAAAGCTCCTGACAGGGAAGAAAAATAAGAAACGTATGTTTTTAACTTAATGATGAATCTTATTATGAGTGAGTTACTGACATCCATGATTTCTGAGAATTCATAATAAATCAAATAGTTAAACAAAGTGCTTTTATTGAGCTCTTGAGCTCCAGATACAGCTAATTAATATTCAACTTAAAGACTTTTAAAAATAGAGAAATGATAGTTGATGATAGTTCTAGGCTCCTATCATAGATGATAGTTGATGATAGTTCTAGGGTCCTATCATAGATGATAGTTGATGATAGTTCTAGGGTCCTATCATAGATGATAGTTGATGATAGTTCTAGGGTCCTATCATAGATGATAGTTGATGATAGTTCTAGGGTCCTATCATAGATGATTGTTGATGATAGTTCTAGGGTCCTATCATAGATGATAGTTGATGATAGTTCTAGGGTCCTATCATAGAAGATCGTTGATGATAGTTCTAGGGTCCTATCATAGATGATAGTTGATGATAGTTCTAGGGTCCTATCATAGATGATAGTTGATGATAGTTCTAGGGTCCTATCATAGAAGATCGTTGATGATAGTTCTAGGGTCCTATCATAGATGATAGTTGATGATAGTTCTAGGGTCCTATCATAGATGATCGTTGATGATAGTTCTAGGGTCCTATCATAGATGATTGTTGAT